>NC_068923.1:85407032-85459532 GCF_023091745.1 Budorcas taxicolor
GTGAAAGTCACTCAAGTTGTGTCCGACTCTTTGCGACCCCATGGACTATATGGTCCTTGGAATTCTCCAGGCCAGAATACTGGAGTGGGAAGCCTTTCCATTCTCCAGGGGATCTTTCCAACCCAGGGATCGAACCCAGGTCTCCAGCATTGCAGGCGGATTCTTTACTGTCTGAGCCACCAGGGAAACCCAAGAAAACTGGAGTGGGTAGCCTATCCCTTCTCCAGCGGATCTTCCCAACCCAGGAATCAAACTAGGGTCTCCTTCATTGCAGGCAGATTCTTTACCAACTGAGCTATCAGAAAAGCCCCAAGGAGGGTAAAAGGGTTTAAAAAATATTTGAGAATATGCTACACACATGGTGCTCTAGGCTAACTGCAAAGGGTTGGTTCTTAGCATTGTTCTCATGTAAGAAGTCATTTCCATTGTTAGTGTATGATACATGCTTGTCTTTAGTAAATACCCTGGTGTTAAACACTGTGCAGAAATGTGCTTTGGTTTCATTAGGAGGTGACTCCTGGATTAATACTCTCAGAAAGCCCTGCCCTAGTGCATATGCCTAACGTCCCAGGGGGCTTGGCTTTTATTTATTTTTCCTCTCTTTTTAAGACACTTGGACCCAAAGATTGAGACAGCTGGGACCTCCTCTGTTCAGAAAGGCATTTCTATCCGATGGCTTAATTAGTGTACATGGCACTTAGCTTCTACAGATACAACCCTGTGGTGGTGGTGGTTTAGTTGCTAAGTTGTGTCTGACTTTTGTGACCCCATGGACTGCAGCCCACCAGGCTCCTCTCCCAGGCAAGAATACTGAAGTGGGTTGCCATTCCTTTTCCAGGGGATCTTCCCAACCCAGGGATTGAACCCAGGTCTCCCACATTGTGGGCAAATTCTTTACCATTGAGCCACCGTGGAAGTCCCAAACCCTGAGTTACAAAGTTACTTATGTTATTGGTCTTCCTTTGACTTTGAAAAATTGTGTTATTGAGAATGAATGCTATTCATACTTCCATATTATACATTCTATTCCCCTCCCTCCCCCCCCCAAAAAAGTGAAAAATTAAAAGACACATAGAAGAGAAAGCAACAGCACTCTGGATTTATAATGTCAGAGTAAGTTTGGTTTTCAGAGTCAGAGTCTGAGGTTTTTGTTTTAATGCTTGTCTGCGTGTGAAATCATCTTCTTTCCTCTTACTCCATTTGAGATTGCCAGAATCATCTGTCAACAAGTGCGTCCTCAGTCTTTTTCCAAGTGCTGGGCTTGGTGAGGATTCAGTGATGGGTACACAAGATTTCTTCTGTTAAATATATACATTCCTTGGAATAGATCTGATACAAAGAAAGCGGATTACCTTTGTAAACTAGAAGTATATGCTGCTTTGTTCATGAATCTTAAGCAGGATATCTGAGCAGACTCAGACCAATACTGAAATGTGCGAATCTAATAATTATTAAAAATAATTTCTTTGTTCATCTCCCTATTTTTTCATTTGAAATTAGTAGTTGCTCAAAGATATTTCATAGATTAGCCTTTTTCACTTGGATAAGTTAGCTAGATCCCAAACTGAAAGTATCAGGAAGCCTATTTTAAGGTTAATAGAACTATGTGTATATTTCATGTATCCTCTGTCTTCCTCAGTTCAGTTCAGTCGCCCAGTTGTGTCTGACTCTTTGCGACCCCAAGGACTGCAGCACGCCAGTCTTCCCTGTCCATCACCAACTCCCGGAGCTTGCTCAAATCCATCGAGTTGCTGATGGCCATCCAACCATCTCATCCTCTGTCATCCCCATCTCCTCCCACCTTCAATCTTTCTCAGCATCAGGATCTTTTCCAATGAGTCACTTATTCACATCAGGTGGCCAAAGTATTGGAGCTTCAGCCTCAGCAACAGTCCTTCCAATGAATATTCAGGACAGATTTTCTTTAGGATTGACTGGTTGGATATCCTTGCAGTCCAAGGGACTCTCAGGAAGAGTCTTCTCCAACACCACAGTTCAAAAGATCAATTCTCCAGGGCTCAGTTTTCTTTATGACCCAACTCTCACATCCATACTTGACTACTGGAAAAATCATAACTTTGACTATAGAGACCTTTGTCAGCAAAGTAATGTCTCTGCTTTTTTATACACTGTCTAGGTTTGTCATAGCTTTTCTTCCAAGGAGTAAACATCTTTTAATTTCATGGCTGCAGTCACCATCTGCAATGACTTTGAAGCCCAAGAAGATAAAGTCTGTCACTATTTCCATTGTTTCCCCATCTATTTGCCATGAAGTGATAGGACTGGCTGCCATGAACTTTGTTTTTTGAATGTTGAGTTTTAAGCCAGCTTTTCCACTCTCCTCTTCTACTTTCATCAAGAGGCTCTTTAGTTCCTCTTCACTTTCTGCCATAAGGGTGGTGTCATCTGCATATCGGAGGTTATTGATATTTCTCCTTGCAATCTTGATTCCAGCTTGTGCTTCACCCAGCCTGGCATTTCACATAATGTACTCTGCATATAAGTTAAATAAGCGGGGTGACAGTATGCAGCCTTGACGTATTCCTTTCCCAATTTGGAACCAGTCTGTTGTTCCATGTCCAGTTCTAACTGTTGCTTCTTGCCCTGCATACAGATTTCTCAAGAGGAAGGTCTGGTATTCCCATCACTTTAAGAATTTTCCACAGTTTGTTGTGATCTGCACAGTCAAAGGTTTTAGCATAGTCAGTGAAGCAGAAGTAGATGTTTTTCTGGAACTCACTTGCTTTTGCTATGATCCAAGGATGTTGGCAATTTAATCTCTGGTTCCTCTTCCTTTTCTTAAATCCACATGAACATCTGAAAATTCTCAGTTTCATGTACTGTTGAAGCCTGGCTTGGAGAATTTTGAGCGTTACTTTGCTAGCATGTGAGATGAGTGCAATTGTGTGGTAGTTTGAACATTCTTTGATATTGCCTTTCTTTGGGATTGGAATGATAACTGACCTTTTCCTGTCTTGTGACCACTGCTGAGTTTTCCACATTTTCTGGCATATTGAGTGCAGCACTTTAATAGCATCATCTTTTAGGATTTGAAATAGCTCAGCTGGAATTCGACCACCTCCTCTAGCTATGTTTGTAGTGGTGCTTCCTAAGGCCCACTTGACATTGCACTCTAGGGTGTCTGGCTCTCAGTGAGTGATCACACCATCATGGTTATCTGGGTTATTAAGATCTTTTTTGCATAGCTCTTCTGTGTTTTCTGGCCACCTCTTCTTAATATCTTCTGCTGCTTTTAGGTCCATGTCGTTTCTGTCCTTTATTGTGCCCTACTTTGCATGAAATGTTCCCTTGGTATCTCCAATTTTCCTGAAGAGATCTCTAGTCTTTCCCATTCTATTGTTTGCCTCTATTTCTTTGCATTGATCACTTAAAATGGCTTTTTTTTTATCTCTCCTTGCTATTCTTTGGAACTCTGCTTTCAGATGGATATATCTTTCCTTTTTTCCTTTGCCTTTCGTTTCTCTTCTTTTCTCAGCTATTTGTAAGGCCTCCTCAGACAGCCATTTTGACTTTTTGGATTTTTTTTTCTTGGGGATGGTTTTGATCACTGACTCCTGTACAGTGTCATGAACCTCCCTCCATAGTTCTTCAGGCACTCTGTCTATCAGGTCTTATATGGTGAATCTATTTGTCACTTCCACTGTATAATTGTAAGGGCTTTGATTTAGGTCATACCTGAATGGTCTAGTGATTTTCCCTACTTTCTTCAATTTAAATCTGATTTTTGCAGTAAGGAGATCATCATCTGAGCCACAGCCAGCCTCTGGTCTTGTTTTTGCTGATTTTATAGAGCTTCTCCATCTTCAGCTGCAAAGAATATAATGAGTCTGATTTGGGTACTGACCATCTATCTTCCCAGTGGGAAACAACAGTTGCTTATAGGTGGAGCTGGAATCTGGTATCCTGTAGAGCTTACAATGTTTAAATATGAAGGCATCTTTTGTTTTTGCTTTTATGCAATCTTTCTTTTTTAGTTTATTTATTTTTAGTTGAATGGTAATTGCTTTACAATATTGCGCTGGTTTCTGCCACACATCAACATGAATCAGCCGTAGGTATATGTATGTCCCCTGCCTCTTGAAGTTCCCTCCCACCTCCTGCCCTGCTAAGTTTATGAAAGTGAAAGTGAAGTTGCTCAGTTGTGTCTGACTCTTTGCGACCCCATGGACTAGCCTATCAGGCTCCTCCGTCCCTGGGATTTTCCATGCAAGAATGCTGGAGTGGATTGCCGTTTCCTTCTCCAGGGGATCTTCCTGACCCAGGGATCAAACCCCAGTCTCCCACATTGCAAGCAGAGGCTTTACAGTCTGAGCCACCAGGGAAGCTCAAAGTTTAGGAAGGAATACTAAAGAGGAGCCACTCCCAGTGTTATTAATGGGCTTGAAGGTAGGAGGGGTGAGACCTGCTTCAGGCATCTTGTCCACTCCAGCCCCAGAGGGAAGCTCATGCTGTAGCCAGTGCTGGAAGTCGTGCCTGGGAACTGCATGCATTTGGCAACATTTCCTTTCGTTGACTTGTGTGGTCCGGTCTGCTAGTGTTTGCAAAGTGGAGTGGGTCTCCTGGTTAGAAGGAGCTTCTGGGCACCCTCTCATTCCTGTTCTGCCCTTACAGGCCAACTTGCCCCTTCTGCAGCGTGAGCTCCTCCACTGCGCGAGATTGGCCAAACAGAACCCTGCCCAGTACCTCGCCCAGCATGAACAGCTGCTTCTGGATGCCAGCACCACCTCACCTGTTGACTCCTCAGAGCTGCTTCTCGATGTGAACGAAAACGGGAAGAGGCGAACTCCAGACAGGTGAGAGCAGGGAGGACCCCAGACCGGCCGCATGAGACCATGTTTCATGTAGTGTTTCAACTGCTGGCTGACACTTCTTGCAAAATAATAAACTAGAGGGGCCACAGGGAATCTTGCTCTGGCCTGGGGTGTTGCAGAATGATGTATCTCTGGCCTGTGCAGGTTAAGCTTTATTACTTGTAATTTTTTTGTTGTTGTTGTTTAATTGATATGCAGCACTATGATAGTTGCAGATATACAATCTAGTGACTTGATTTTTCTGTACATCACAAATCATCACCACTGTTGCTTGAAATGTTAAAGTAAAAGGTAAAGATGAATGACACTCAAACATGCCAAGTGCCACTGATGTTTATTAGACACACAGTCAGTACAGGCATCCCACATTTTATTGTGCTTTATTGCACTTCACAGACACTACTTTCCTTCCTTCCTTCCAGCCTTCCCCCCGCCCTGCCCTTCCTTCTCGCCTCTCTCCCTTCTTCCCTTCCCTCTTAAACTGAAGGTTTGTGGCAACCCTGCATGGAACTCATCTCTTGTCACCATTTTTATAAAAGCATTTGCTTATTTGGTTGGTGTCTCTGTGTTACGTTTCAATAATTCTCACAATATTTCAAACTTTTTCATTATTATATTTGTTATGGTTATCTGTGGTCGGTCATCTTTAATGTTAACCATTGGTGTTTTTCAGAAATAAATTGTTTTTTAATTAAAGTATACACTCTTTTTATACATAGTGCTACTGTACGCTTAAGGGACTATAGTATAGTATAAACAGAACTTTTATGAGCACTAGGAAGGAAAAAAAAATTTTTATGTGACTGGCTCTAGTTGCTTTATCATGGTGATCTGCATTTGAACATATAGCGTCTCCAAGGTATGCCTATATTAAACTTCTCATTTACTATATTATTCATCCAAAACGCATATTTTATTGTTCCAATAATTTATTATTCAAAGTTTTCTCAGAACATGATGGTTTTGAAATCTGGCCTAAACACAGTGCAGTAGCTGTTTAATTTGGATTTTGTATGAACTAAGAGAAAACTTTAGTGAAGCTAGTTGAACTGAATGAATCTAAGAGTTAAGTAATAGAACTAATAGGTGGCATTTTTTTCTGATAAATTTTATCTACCAGTCAATATCCATTCTACCAGATACTCTGTTCTCATAACTGAGAATTCTAGGAAATGTAAAATAAAGCCCTTCTCCATGAAACCTTACAAATTAGTTGTTGAATGAGGCATATACATGAAACTTCCAATGTACCTTATTAAAATGAGTTTCCTGAATACCTCAGCTTCATTTATAAATATTTTCTAATACAGAAATATGAAGTCTTATTAGCATCTTGCATTTGTAAAATATGGAGAATCTTAAAATGAAACTGTATTCAGAAATGTATTTGTCACATGCTTTGATTCCTCTTTCTTTTTATCCATTCACTCTTTCTGCGTTTTATCAGGCAAGAGTAGACCTGCCTTTGAAAGGTTAACACTCTGGCTCAGATTCATAGGAGCTTATGCTCCTTCTATCTGTGACCGACTTAGCTACCCTTAAATGTATTAGCTGCGTTGCAAATCAGAATGTTATTAAAAGCCAGCCAGTTTACATATAGTTATTACATAATCCTCTGTTAAGCAGTTTTTATGCTACAATCTCTGGAATTTTTCTCCTCATGACATGTGACCTCTTAACAGTTTAAAATCCTAAAGCAAAGGGTTAAATGTTAGTTTACTTCTGACATCCAATAGACCCAACCTCCTTCCGTGACCTACCAACAGTGCTACTTTCTTATTTTTGCAAGCTATATTTTCATAGTCATATTTAAGCATTTGGTACTTTAGCTTCAAAGGCAGTGCTTAATCCAGGTGTCTGAGTGACATGTCCACGTGATGCTGAAAACCAGGAGGCAGCCCAAGGATAGATGATTCACGTTTGTATTCCTGTCTGATCCTAACCTTTTACACTGAAGGGACTCAGCCCTGTGTGCTGGTACTGAGATGCTTTAGCTCCATTTTCCCAGGACAGTGCAGTAAGGGAAGTTAGGGAGAGACTAGAAGGAAAATGGGGAAGGAGGACATTTATTTGGGTGGAGGAAGGGATAACAGAGAAAGGTTTAGATGACTGTGATAAATGTGGAGATAATCCTATAGCCAACATTAGACAGGGACACAATCTATTCTAGAAACTTTAAATGCTAAGTAACTGTAACAGGCAGAATAAAAACTTGTTGTATCTACTTCTCTATATTTTCAGCCCTCGGTCCACTGTTTCTGTCCTAGTGTTTCATATGTGAATATCCTGTAACTTTAGACGTTTCTTGAACAGTATTGAGGTAAGCTTCCCAAGGTGCTAACATCGATGTAGAAACTTTTGTATGAATTCCACAGAAAATCGGCATTTTTGTTGCGAAGATGTGTAACTGTGTATTTTTGCCTGTTTGTGTTCAGTCAGATAGAACTTTCTTAAAAGCCCTTTAGTCTTGTTCGCCTCTGGTTATTCATAGACAGTTGCTGGAGTCAGAATTCACACAGTTTCTCTTTAGCTGGAACATTCTTTTTGAAGTGGAACCCTAACGTGTGTGCTATAATGGAAAGATGGCAAATGGATTTCCTTAGAGTTAGGAGGAAGGGTAATGAGAATATGTTGTGTAAATACATTTGTATCTTGTGGGAATTTCATCAGAGCCAAGAAAATATGGGCCTCTACAGTATTTCTTTGCATATATTTTCTGCATCTTGTTTGCACATGCATTTTTCTCTTCTCCAGTTATTTATCTGTATATCCAGATCACTATATGAAATTTTATAGAGTATGGAGCTGTCTGACAGCAGAGCTTTTTTTGTTTTACTGAATGTTTTGTTGGTGCATATGGTCTGACATGGATGAGCAGCCACGGTGAGATTTTGGAGTCTATTAAACTGGCTCATTAAAAAGATCAATCTGTTTCTGTAATAACACTGGGAACCATCAGTCACTAAAAGAGGGAAAAACTGACACCTGAGGAGAAAACACATTTTGGTAATTTGTTCATGACATGTCATGAACAAAAGAGCACTCTATATTTTGTTTACAACTTTGGGGGTTTAAATTCTGTGACGATTGCTGATTTAATCTACTGAATAGTCCTCACGTATTTCAGGGATGGCTTTTGGCAAATGTAACTTCTCATCCTTAAATATAATTGTCACTGGTTATATTTTTTCTTTTTTTAAAGCATTCCTGTTATTTACAGAGAAATGAATACTCTGGGGAAGTCTCTGAAATCTTTCTGTTTTTTTCTGTACAGAACAGTAAAATTTATTCTACTTCTTCTTAAAAATACTTCTAGGGTGAGTCCCTGAACAAAACTATACTAGGTTTGTAGGTCTGTGGTAGAATAACTTAGAACCCAAATGAGAAAGAAGACAGTTCATTTTAAAATCATGCTATTTTTTTTTTCTAAATTATCAGGGAAAGCTAATAGAAAGTTCTGATTTCCATTCTTTGTTCATATATAAAAGTTTGTTCATCTTGCCATTCAGTGATGGAAAAAGCTGAGGAAGGGAATGTTGTTGTTTAGTCACTGAATTATGCCTGACTCTTTTGTCATCCCACAGACTGTAGCCCGCCAGGCTCCTCTGTCCATGGGATTTCCCAGCCAAGAATACTGGAGCAGGTTGCCATTTCCTTCACCAGGGCATCTTCTCAACCCAGGGATCAAACCCACATCTCCTGCATTGGGAGGCAGGTTCTTTACCCCTGAGCCACCAGGGAACCCCGAGGAAGAGCATAAGAACTGTTTTTGGAGCTGGTTAAATGAAGTGACCAGTTTCAAACAGAGACTGGAATTTAAGAGCCCTCTTTAAAACTGCATACCAATGGTCTTGAGGGCACAGTTTCAAGTAGGATGAGGAGGGAAAGAGCAGTTAGACAAAGGCTGAATTTTTTTGAGACTACAGAATAGAGAAAAATCACTGCATTTTAAAAGATACTTTTTTGTGTGTTAATTATCATTTGATCTCTTTTCCTCACAGCTTTGCTGTTGCAACATTTTGTCTTTAAAGTTGTGCTCTCACCTGTTATGGTGATTTTTCTGATGCAGAAACTTTCTGGCTTAAGAAATCAAATCGAGTGATCATTGATCTTATATGGATAACACTGTCTCCACTATGTTCTTCCCCCTTTCAAGTGATTGACGTTAATTCTTAATCCCCTTTATCGATCTATGTATTTTTTATTATCATTTTAATGTAATTATGCTTTAAGTTACTCTCAGTTGAACACATCTTGATTTTTATTTTGAAATCCTCATGGTTGCATGAATGTGTATTTCCTCCACCCCCAATTATTAAACATTTTTTTCTTTTTTTTTAGATTTTCTTGAGTTTTAGAAGTGTATAATTTGTCATCTAGGAGAGATCTTATGGATTTACCAGGCCAGTCTTTTATCTTGAGGAAACTGAGACCCAAAGAACTTGCTTAAAGTTACAGGACTTCTTCATGGAGAAATCAGCATATTTATCAATACATACCTGAAATCTTCCAGTTGCACAAAATATGTTTTAATGTGTAGAATGTGAATAAGGAAAGTTCAACAAAGAATTATATCTTTTTTTCTCCTTACTTTCCCTCATTTATTTCTTCTCTATAATTGCTCATGTGGGCAAGTGTAACAGTTGAATGTACTGAGGTTTTGTAAATCTTTGTAAGGATAGATGATCCACAGCCTGGTTTCCTGCCTTACTGAGTAAATTAGAAAACACTGAATGTTTCAGGGTCATAAGGCAGTCGTTTTGAAACCGTGTTGTTGAATATATGAGATTTGTCAGCAATGTGCACAGCAGCTGAACCTGTTAGGTCCGTTTTTTCCTTTACTGCAAAATGAATGAGATTTCAATATTTTTGTCAAATTGACTCTGCAAATAAGAATTGAATATTTATTATCTAGCGTGTTCAGTTTTCTATGAAAAATATGAGGAATTTATATCACACATTCTTGTTTCGTGTTGCATTTTTTATGCATTCATCAGTTTCAAGAAGAGAGGCATCATTCCTGTAGAAATGACTTTTTTTTTTTTTATAATAATCACATCAGTTGTGGAGGCTTCTAGTGAAATAGTGTTTACATGATGAGGAAGATTACATAGTTGTCTAGAACATTTTGGTCTCCCGGTTCTGGCCTCAGTGTTGACTTTGCATAGATTCAGCCTGACTGGATAATATATCTGAGCTCACATGGCTTGTAAGAGGCATGGATGGGATTCTCGCTCCTAGGTTCTCTAACTTTAGTTCCCCATGCTCTTATAACTATGTTTGTAATACCATAGCCTCTGAACACCTCAGCTTGAAAAGAAGCACTTTAAGCTGTTGAATGCCAAGTACGTGTTAGACTCTTTATGTAGATTCTCTCATACAGTCCTCTCAGTAGCTCTGAAATAGCCGTCTTGTGACACATGTAGAGATTAAGCCTCGTGAGTTCATAGGGCCTGCAAATAGCAAAGCCAAAATTTGAAAGCAACTGCATAGCACCTGCTCTTTCAAATGTACCTTCTGGAGTGGCTTTGTCTGCTTCTGATCTCCCATACCATTTTTGTACTCTTTTTAATGGTACCTGCCAAGTTCAGGTCCTATGTAACAGAATTGAAGCCTCGTATCTCTTATTAAACTGTGTTTATGGTAGAAGTTTGGCTTCCCTGGTGGTTCAGATGGTACAGAATCCATCTGCAGAACAGGAGACCCAGGTTCCATCCCTGGGTCAGAGAAAGACCCTGGAGAAGGGAATGGCAACCCACTCCAATATTCCTGCCTGGAGAATCCCATGCACAGAGGAGCCTGGGGAACTATAGTCCATAGAGTTGCGAAGAGTCAGACACGACTGAAGTGACTTAGCATGCTCACACATGGCAAAGACTTTCTTGCTAGCACACTTTGAAAAGGAATTTAAGTCTACTGCTAAACCATAATCCATGTTGGGAATCATGTCTTGCTTATTTTGGTATGTCCAGTTAAGCTCCAGATAATGCATGTCATACATGCCGGCTGTATAAAAATAAACAAAGCAAAACACCACAAACCAAAAAGCAACAATAAAACACTAGTTCAACAAATAATCAAAATTAAACTGAATACAGTCATTTTTAGTAGTGTAGCAAATGGTCTCTCCCCCAAGAGTCTTTTTTGCTTTCTTGTTTACTTTCTGTCATTTTAAAAGATGCATCCCTGAAACACCCACATCCGTGAAAACAACTCAGGAACAAAGTGCCGCGATTGATTCACTAACAAAAAACTAGAGGCCTCCAATTGGGATGTATAGATGACAGATTAGAATAAGAAAGCATAGTTCCAGATAGCGGGAGCAGTAGCAGCTGACTACTTCAACAGTGGCCAGAAATGAGCAAAGATGAGGGGACAGCCACTCCCAGGCAGGTTGGCCAGCAGATGGAGAGCTCCAGGGACTTGTAGCTTTCCACCTTGTCCTTCAGGGAGAGAAAGCTCTGGGAACCTGTATATTGTAATCCTTAAAGTTCCAGTTATGGTGATTTTATCCAGACTGGCCAGCATCCACCTGCATCCATCTTACTTACTCCAGAAGCTGTCAGCCCTCGTCTCAGGAAGTAATCTCCCGGGTGGTGGTTTAGCAGTAGCGAGCTGGAAGGCAGTTCTTTCTGTGTGGATCAGTAGTGATGGTCCTGTATCACTCGGCGCTGCTTTTCACCATCTAAACATCCCACTTCCTGCAGGGTGATATTTCTACAAACACAGAAATCCCCACAGGTTGTCCTGAAGAATCAGGTCTGATTTTCTTTTCAAGGTAGCAGGGGAATCTGTAATGTATTTTGCTTCAGATGCATTATTCAACACCGCTAGAAGGTGGTTATGTAAAATTCTTATCTGAACTCACCTGTTTCCTGAAGAGACTGTTTACTGAGTTGGGTTTTGAAAATACGATGCCATAAATGACTCTTCTCCCCCTGCCCTTTAATTCTACTGTCTAGTCCTTCTGTGGAAACCTTAACAAACTGCATTTATTAGAAAAGGAAAGGGACATTTGTTTAAGATTAAGTCATTTATGTCTTTGAGCTTTTCTTCAACAGAACTGTCACCTCCTGAGATTTAGGCATAGACTGCTTTCTAAAATACGAAAGTAAAGTTTAAAAAAAAAAAAACAAAAACTCAGGCAGTATCTGAGCCCTGGCTCTGACTGAGAGGCCTGCAGAGACAGTGGTGTGATGGAGCTACGATAAAGTGTCTTAGGTGGGGCAGAAGGACCTGTGCCAGAGAAGAGACTAGCAGTAGGACTTGATTTGGAGCAGAAGGTTAGAGAATATAACTCTGCAGAGTTATAGAGTGACTTCTAGTTTCTATTCTGGTGGCTAAGTAGAAGGTGGCATAATTGACTGGTGTTGGAAGTATCAGAGAAAGACAAGGTCGGTTTAGACATGTGCCGTTTGAAATACCTGTGGTCAAAGGGAGAAGTCAGTACCTAAGGCAGGTGTTTATTTGTAACAGGACTGACTTTTTAAGTTTCTTCCTTGCCATTCTTAGCTTTATTACGCTGTACCAATTTGCCTTTCCCTAGAATAATCTTTATAGTGCTGTTTTCCCCATTTAAAAAACATTTTAATCTCAGAAAAAAACTTGTGTTCCTGTCATGCAGGAGATTGCTTGGTCCTCTTATTCTGATTATTGCCATGATCTTAATAATATTTTTTCTTCATTCTTCCTCATTTCCATGTTACTAAGGGATCATTAGTGCATACTAGCCAATTAGGACATTTAAAGTATTTTATATAGAGGAAAGTTTTTTAAAAAGCTTTTTTTTTCTCAAATAAATCAGTTTACAGCCTCTCTGGCAAGCAGCTGAGAAAACAGCGTGAAGTGGGATAAGGTGTCAATTAAGTTGTCGCCTAAGTGTTTTTTTTTTGTTGTTTGTTTGTTTGTTTTAAACATGTTTTATTTCCTATTAGTTTCATTTTACTGGGCAAGAAACTCAAGCCAGAAAGTTAACTTTCCCAAGTTATCTCAAGGTCACACAGCTGAGTCCTGAAGAGTCCTCTGACAACCACAGACCCTGAGAGAAAAGTGATTGGAATCTAAATGTTGAAGTAGGTTATATTCAGAAAACTTTCTTGTGAAAAGGAGATAGAAAATAAAAGCAAACCAAAAAAACTGCCTTCCAGAAACCCATGAGATGTGACAGACTTCCTACTAGAATCGGGGTCATTTTGAGAGTATGTTGGTATGGGACAATGGAGATTTGTTAGTTTTGCCCAACACATTTTGAGAAGGTAACAAATAAACATACAAATTTAGAATTTGCCCCCAAGCAATGACATATTGGTAGTTGTAAGCATTTCTAAGAAGCAGACAGACAAATAGCAATTAAGTTGTTTTGGTTAGCTTATATGGACATAACATCCTTTAAGTAGGGTTGGCTTTATAAGTAGCCACGAGTGATTGGAGGAAGTACCAGGGAGGCTTTTCATACCTTTGTTTCTATGGGCTGTTTGAATGTTTGAATGCTTTTCTGCTAAAATATTACCCTCCCTTTGTGAAGCGATTTTATTGTTTGAATTGTTACAAGAGTTATGAGACCCAGAATAGCGACTGTCCCTGCAGGGGTATGACAGAAATGACAGGACAGACCCAGGAGCTAGCTCTGCTTCTTAGGACCTTACTGTCCTTGTTTTAGGAGGGAAAAGAAGCTTCAGTGCGGGCTCGCTGAAGTAATAGCACTGATCAGAAGGCTGACCTGCCGGCAAAGTTAAGTAACATATCCAGCTACTTTGAAACTAGTACAATTTCTTCCAGTGATGTATGTTTTTATTATCTTTGAACAAGGAGACACAAAACCAGTGAGCTGAATTGGTTTTGACACAATTGGGTATTCAGAAATGATTTTATGTTTATATATTTAGGCTGCTAAAAGATATTTAGAGGATATTTTCTATTTCTGCATAAAAAATCAGCTATAAATAATATACTGTTCAGAGCACAAAGAAGTTCTCTGTTGGTTCAAATGGTTGACTGAGCCATAATTTGGCTAGTACACCATCAACTTTGTGTGTTTCGATCTACATAACCATGACATTCTAAAAAATTATTCACTTATTTAAATAGAGGTATTGCTAAGTCACTTTAGTTATGTCCGACTCTGTGTGACCCCATAGACGGCAGCCCACCAGGCTCCCCTGTCCCTGGGATTCTCCAGGCAAGAACGCTGGAGTGGGTTGCCATTTTCTTCTCCAATGCATGAAAGCGAAAAGTGAAAGTAAAGTCCTTCAGTCGTGTCTGACTCCTAGAGACCCCATGGACTGCAGCCTACCAGGCTTCTCCGTCCATGGGATTTTCCAGGCAAGAGTACTGGAGTGGGTTGCTACTGCCTTCTCCAAGATAGAGGTATAGTTGATGTGAAAACTTATAAAGTTTCAGGTATACAACATAGCGATTTATAATTTTTAAAGGCTATACTCCACTTACATAGTTGTTATACAGTATTGGCTGTATTTCTTGTGTTGTGCAAATGGCATTTAGAAATAAATATAGAATAATTGAATTGCAGAGTTTTCAAACTAGAAAGGACCTCAGAAATCATCCTAGTCCAGTGGTTTTCAAACTTGCTTTCAGCAGCTGACTTTTTCCTTAAAAAATGGAACTGTTAAAATAGATTAAAATGATAAGTGGGTTCCTCTGGTCCTTTAAATCTTGATTGTTGGGGTAAAAGCTCTTTATTGCCAGCAGAATCCCTAAGCATTTCAGGTGACACAGTTTGAAAACCACTGATCTAGTCCAACCCTTTCATTTTACAGATGAGCAAACTGAGGTCCAGAGAGGTTAAGTGGCTTGCCCAAGGTCACACAGCTAGTCGTGGAAGAGCCAGGACTAAATCTCAGGTCTCTTGACTCCCAGTCCAGTGCTCTTTCCACTACACCACACTGCCAGTAAGGTAGGTGCTGTGTTGACATTATGTTCATAGCTACTAATAGTCTTCAGTATTTTCTGATTTATGCTGGAAATACTTATGCATTGACTGTTGAAATATATTATTCAGAAATGTGTAGGATATGGAAATACAGATGAGAATCACATAATTATCCTCTTAGAAGATACATCTAGAAATCTTCTGTTCACTTTTAAAAATTATTTTAAGCAATACGTTTAGATAATGTTTGAGACCCTTTAGTCTGGTCAGTGATCAGTATGTATGGAGTCAGGATATTTGAGGGTCGACCCTTTGACAGGAGCAGCATTGAGACTTCTGTTGGATACTCCCGTGAGAACCGTGCCCTGCTGGCATTTCCAACGTTGGACAGTCTCCTGGTTGCAGAACATCTTCCTCCAGCACGGGTTGGGCATGTATTCATTTCCCATTGAAGTCTGCAGTTTCCCCCAGTTCTTAACGTGCCTGCACCTTCACCTGTAACTCCTTTGTCGTTCTTAAGCTCGTGTGTGCTGGTGATGTATGCCTAACGGGGCATAAAGGACGGTTCATCGTAGATGCCTCTTGCCCCTAATGATCTCTGTTGTCCAGTCAATTTCCACTCAGATCCCTCCAGTTTAATCAAAGGCTATCCCTGGGCACTAGGAAAGTGGGAAAAGTCTCTTAAAGTCTTTAAGTCTAACCCACCTACAATCAAAAAAGGGATGAAGATGGAAATTCCCTGGCAGTCCAATGGTTAAAAAAAAGCTTGCAGAAATCTGCTGCTTCTGTGACTTGGTCAAATTCTTAGGGGGACATTTCCCAGGAAAAAGAGATGCTGCCACTGGTTAAGAATAGACTGATGGTCTTGTGAGGAGAGCCAGCTGCTAGGTAAAAATTAGTTTGGGAGCTGTGCCTCCAGTCAAACTGCATGTGACATGTTCCTATCTTACCGAATATATTGAGTTAATCTCCTAGAGACACATTCAGCCAGAAAATACTTCTTTGACCCTACTTTCTGTTTAAGAATGTTAGAGCGGTTATCAGGTCTCATTTACAGACTGTGTTCCTTCTAAAAAACATGTCCAGAGTTTTGTGTATCACATGATGAAAGGCAGACAGGGTGTGCCTGCCCTGGTCTAAGATCTGATGGCCTCAGACAGGCCCCTGCTGCGTCTGCACGTGTGTTTCCTCAACTTTAGCTCTGTATGACTGCTGATTATCTTGGTGCCCCAAGGAAATGTCAGTCTGAGACATTGCATTGTTTCATTTGCGTTAATTCAGTTTATCAGTGCTTTTGAATAGATTTTCTGAGATCATGGAAATGAGCTGTATCTGTGTTGTACAATACAATAGTCACTAGCGGTAGGCAGCAACTAAACACGTGCAGTGTGGCTGTTGATACCCGAGAACTGAATTTTAAACTTTATTTAGTGTTAATTCACTTGTAATTTAAGTAGCCACGTGTGGGTACTGTATTGAACAACACAGCTCATAGAAGTCAGATGCCAGGTTGGATCAGTGCAATAGATGTACCCAGAGAACTGAAGAGTGATGCTGTTGTACCTTGATGAATTGCCAGATACAGTTGACCCGAGGGTAATTTGTTAGAAATCAAGTGTTCACTTTTGAAGGAAAATGTTATCTACGGAGGAGAGAGCAGGCTTCCTCTTATTTGTGACCAAACCATACACGCCTCAACTGAAAGATGTTTACGGATTTGATGAAAAGTGGAACCTTTTCTCCTTTGTGCAGCCGTGGGATCATTGAGGCCTCCGCCTGGGTTTCAGAGAATCCTCACAGGTCTAGGCAGCTGAGTTTAGAAAATTTCTGGCCAGCGAAAAGAATATTCTGTTTATATTACAGGTTCCAAGTATCTGAACTGTGCTGCTTTCTGAGTCCATTATGAAAAGAAGGAAAAAAAAAAAACACCACCTCTTTTTCTTCCTCCCTCAGAACCAAAGAAAATGGCTTTGACAGAGAGCCTTTGCACTCAGAACATCCAAGCAAGCGGCCGTGCACTATTAGCCCAGGCCAGCGGTACAGTCCAAATAACGGCTTATCCTACCAGCCGAATGGCCTGCCTCACCCCACCCCTCCACCGCAGCATTACCGTTTGGATGATATGGCCATTGCCCACCACTACAGGGACTCCTATCGACACCCCAGCCACAGGGACCTCAGGGACAGAAACAGACCTATGGGTAAGACTGAAGGATCTCTTCAATTCTTAGGAGATGGTGTGCTCCAAGACTTGCATCCTTACTGCTCAGCTAAACTTCAGGCTTGAAATCTGTGATGGGGTAAAAATACTTCTTCCTGGTCTAATGTCTCCTTTATGAGAAAATTTCGTTGGTGTTAATATCTCTTTCAACAGCTGTGTTTTCTCTTACTTACAATCTTTGTGACAGCCGGTTATTTATTTATTTATTTATTTATTTTCCGAAGGGTATCTGCTGACCCCAGACAGGTCATCTGTGTTAACAAACACAAATTAAGTGTTTAGTGCATTTTTTTTTAAAGTGTGAGAGATTTCATATGTAGTTGGCCTGCCACAACTATTTTTTACCAAATCAGTTTCTTTAATTGTTATCTTTTATTTTCAGATAGTCTCTAAGTTCATTTTGGTTTTCCCAGTCTCTGTGATAGTCTGTATTTGAAAAATATGATATGGTATTATGTCTATGACTTAAGTCAGCAGATGTTCTTTGAGGACTGATTTAGTACTTTTTTTTTCCAACATGGGAGTGCTAGTGATTCAATTTGGTGTTGACAGTTTGGTCAAAGATCAGAATACCGAAGAAGGAATGAGTTTGGGTAAATATGTGTCCTGTTTGCCAGTGTTCATTCTTTTTTTGCATAAAACTGTTGGAAGTGAAGCATTTAGGAGACATGGTCTTCTAAAGAACCGGTGCTTGCCATGAAAAATGAGAAGGAAGACAAATAGGTAAGCTTTGATGCACAATCAGTGTTTGAGGTGATCGCATCGGAACACCGCTCTTGTTCCTGGGACTTCTTTAACTGTGTATCTTTGGCAAGTCAAGCTAGTGATAAATGGAGAGCAACACTCAGCCATCTTTCTCATCTTTTTCCATCCCCTGTGTCTGTGCCAGGCCTGCTTTTCTTCTTAGCTGGTTGCTGAAAAACTTGCCTGGCCCAGATGGTCTGGTGGGTAAGATACTGGAAGCATCACAGGATGGAGGCCAAGTGGAAAAGCAGGACCTGGAGTTGAGGGGTCACAGGACTCAGGAAGCCTGGCCAGTTGCCCACCTGAGGGGTAGGACAGAGGTTTTTATAGCCCCAGGCAGAGGGAGCGTGGTGAGCAGAGGTTTATGTTAGACTTCTGTCTCTTTTTGCCTTAGAAAACCCAGCCCTCCACATGTTTAGAAAACAGAAAGTGTGAGTCAGGTTGAAGGCAGGGGTGATGGGGGGCCTGGATGTGAGATAGTAAAATAGTAGCTTCACTTCCCCACAATAGCCATTTTGTGCCTTTATAAAGTATGTCAGACAAATAACTAAGCATATGATTTATGCTTTTTTAATAGTCAACCCGTCTGATGTTCCCCAAGGTACCATTTCGAAGAGCTCTCAAAAATGGTTATGTTTTTTCTCTGTCTGGATTGATATTTTGACCCTGAAATCAAATGTGATAACAACTTCCTTTCAAACAAAGCCTTGCCATTTGTTGATGACGAATGCTCTCAAACCATGATTGCTCATTTTCAAATAGAGGTAGAGTCACCAGGTCATTGTAAGATCAATTCAAGATACCCTATTTTGTAGGTGGTAGGAAATGGCCTATTTCTTAGGCAGTAAGTTCTATTTCATGAAATATAGCTTATAAAACTAATAGTGCTAATCTCTATAAATATATGCAACTACTTAACCATCCCTGAAGTCTGGCGGAGTTTAGTGTGTTTTAAAGTAAAGTCTTGATGTATGAGTAACAAATTATGGTGTTACATCAGGCTGTTATTTCGAGAATATAAAAATGGTCATACTCAGATACAGAGGACAGGCTTGTGGACACGAGGAAAGAGAAGGTGCGACGAATGGAGAGAGTAAAATTGGAACATATATGTTACCATATGTACAATTAGATGGCCAGTGGAGATTTGCTGTATGACACAGAGGGCTCAAATCCAGGGCTCTGTGACAACCTAGAAGGGTGGGATGGGGTTGGTGGAGGAGGGAGGCTCAAGAGGGAGGGGACATATGTATACCTATGGCTGATTAACGTTAGTATATGGCAGAAACCAACACAATATTATAAAGCAGTTGTCCTCCAGGTAAAAAATACATGAATTTAAATTTAAGAATTGTCATAAATGTATACTTGGTCTGGTATGATTTATAAATGTTTATTATATGTAGAGACATGTACCTGCCTGAATATTTTAGTAAAATAGCTTTACAGGCAGCATTAGTTTATAAATAAGCTTAGAGTTTTAGTAAGGAATTGGGTAAGACTCAACATTAGTGTCAAATGAAACTGTTTTAATGAGTTTGAATTGTTTTCCTCTAGTACATCCCTCTGGTATTATGGCTATAAATAAAAATTATGTAGTGATAAATCTTTTAAGTATCTAAAATAGAGAAATTAATAAATGGAAATTTTTGAGTTTTTTTTTTCTTTTTAAAGATTTGGCTCTATACAGCAAAGAGTTCAAAAACAGCAAAAAAAAAAAAAAAAAATTAGACCTATATTTTTTCACCAGGTACTTGGACTCAAACATGTTTCTAATGTATGTATTATTTTTCTGTTGTTGTTAAATGAGATGCTGCTTAGCACTGTTCCATAATTGGCTGTTATCCCATTAGCCTAAAACATCCTGTTGATCATTATTATTACTCCAGGTGTTAGAGCTCACATCACTATTGATATAATCTGCTGAATTTTTGAAACTTTTAAGATCTCTGAAGTTCTTGGCCTTATATAGGCAAATGTAGTAAGATGCCTCTATCACAAAACGACACATTTATATCATTATCACTCTCCAGTTGTTTTCCATGATGCTTCATTTCAGGCAGTCCTTTTCCCCTAAAACACAAGCAACAAATAAATCAACAAAAATTACATATCTGCAAACATTTCAACTTGAAATTGTCACAACAGAGAAATAACTAAATATTACTCTTTTCCAATGTCTTTTCTATTATGCAGATTATTAAAACTTATTTGCAATTTTACTTTTTTACCAATAGATGGCATTGACAATTTTAGCTTTAAAAATGTATGCCAGAGTAGAGTCTAACTGGAGAGGAATGGTGTATTTAGTCTGAGAAAGCTGTCATACACTTCCATCAGTTATAAATTAAATCGTATTTCATGGTTTGCTGAAAAAAGTCGTGTGACTCATTATCTTTATTTCACTGAATCAGCTAAAACGGAATTTCTAACCACTCAGATTTCACAAAAAGTGGCATGCAGTATCTCATAACTTTTGTTGTTCAGTCGCTCAGTTGTGTCCAACTGTTTGCGACCCCGTGGACTGCAGGACGCCAGGCTTCCCTGTCCTTTACCATCTCTTGGAGTTTCCACAGACTCATATGCATCGAGTTGGTGATGCCATAACTTTTTAAAAATTGTTTTAATTGCTACTATAACTCCCTCAAAAAAAGAGCTTAGGTGTCTAGAAGCCTAACCTGTGCCAAACTTAATTTGCTCTTCAGAGTAACAATGTAAGAAACAGCAACCAAAACAAAGTTTTAATTATTTAAAATGGGAAGTGTTGCCATAGCTCAGTGCCTTTCCTTTATAGTAGAAGATGCCTATTTTACACATCCTGATTTTGTCAGAAGAGCCACACGTTTCTAGGTATCTCTGATCG
Organism: Budorcas taxicolor; assembly: GCF_023091745.1. Lineage (NCBI taxonomy): Eukaryota > Metazoa > Chordata > Mammalia > Artiodactyla > Bovidae > Budorcas > Budorcas taxicolor. Next base: position 85,427,582 of record NC_068923.1, read on the forward strand.
TAACTGTCCCTTTAACAAGACACATTTTCTATTTTGATAAGTATCCTGGCTAATTTCTTATGTTCATTATTGTTCTCACTTGGTGTTTTCTTACTGCCTTTTCATGGTAGCATCCCCACTAATGCTGAAGAGTGTTAATATTTGTGCTGTGGATTGCAAATTAGGATTTTTAGTTTCTTGGCTAGGATTTATGATATCTGTCCAAAATGATATCTAATATATTGGTTTTTCTTTATTTTTAAATTTTTGGCAAGTTGAGTGAGTATATTTTGCTTTTATGTTATGGCCTAATTTTAACGTGAAAGTGAAAGTTGCTCAGTCGTGTCCTACTCTTTGCGACCCCATGGACTATACAGTCCATGGAATTCTCCAGGCCAGAATACTGGAGTGGGTAGACGTTCCCTTCTCCAGGGCATCTTCCCAGCCCAGGGATCGAACCCAGGTCTCCTGCATTGCAGGCGGATTCTTAATCAGCTGAGCCATGAGGGAAGCCCAATTTTAGCATGAAAATGTATTTAATAGGATTATGTTGATTTTTACTATGCTCAAATGTGGACTAGTTTAACCATGCTTGTTTTAGAAAAGCATATCCCTATCCATGTAAAACAAATTATGCCGTCTTCATTTTTAATGCAGGAAAGCCACACTTTGAACTTAATGTCTACTTGTGGTTTCCTGTATTTATTAAGATTCAGGATATATTTATAGTTTCACTTAGGGAATATTATATGGATAACTGGCTCAGGGCTTGGTGTCATTTTACTCTCCATATCCTCATGTGTAAAAGAAGTGGTTCTGACCAGATGACCTCTAAAATTCTAGTTCTCACATTTTATCATTCTATGAGGGACCTATTAAGTAATTCTGTATCTGAGTATGATTCATGTCTGCATTCAAAAATCGAATATGTTTTCACATTGCTTAGTTTGCCCACATAGTCTTTGCTAAGTGCCTCTGCACATATGGATTATGTTCTTAATGTTTTCGGGTGATTCAGCCTTCTCTGTATTTGTAGGGTTGCATGGCACACGTCAAGAAGAAATGATTGATCACAGACTAACAGACAGAGAATGGGCAGAGGAATGGAAACATCTTGACCATGTAAGACGTCCGTAATCATTTAGGTTAAAAAATGTTTTGAAAACAACTGAAGTGACATGATAAAATAAAAGTGTGGGGGTTCTGAAGCTGTTTTCCGCCATCCTTGAAAAATAATACGCGAGAATGTTTAAAGTAGAATATAGGATTTGATTTCTAAATCAGGTCAATGTATGGCAAAACCACTACAATATTGTAAAGTAATTAGCCTCCAATTAAAATGAATAAATTTATATAAAAAAACAGTATCAAAACCACTTATATGAGAGAAATGTTTGGATCATTGAAAAGAATTCCTAGAGCCGTATCGATGAATGAGCTACTGTTTCACTTGGGGAGAGTCATTTGGTTTATCCAGTCATGGGATTAGTATTTGGAAGTATGGGTTAACTTCAGCTAAAATCTCCCTGTCATGCCTCCCACATTTTATTCTCATTACTATTGAACCTACTCATCTATTGGGTCTGTTTCCAATCTAACCTTTGAAAATATTAGAGGCCTTCAGAATAAAGTAGCATTCTTCATTGCCCTAAAGTAGTTTGTTTGGCTGCCCACCAAGGTCTTGGAGTTGCGGTGATTGATCTGCATTTCCGTTCTCCCCCTGCCCGTCTCTCCCCCAGCTGTTAAACTGTATAATGGACATGGTAGAAAAAACAAGACGATCTCTCACAGTACTAAGGCGATGTCAGGAAGCAGACCGCGAGGAGCTGAATTACTGGATCCGGCGGTACAGCGACGCTGAGGACTTAAAAAAGGGCGGCAGCAGTAGCAGCAGCCACTCCAGGCAGCAGAGTCCTGTCAATCCAGACCCAGTGGCGTTAGGTATCTTTTCTTCAGATGGACATACTGAACAGATATATCTTATGCTATTAATACTGCTTTTATTTTTAATTTGTCTCGGCAAAAATAAAGGCGCTGCAGAGAATTGTAGAACAATAAATACTTTATATCCTCAAATATGTCTTGTCTGTTAGGCAGATTGGTATAGAAAGGGTCAGTCACAAAAATTAGACTCCTTTTGTAGGTTAATGTGTTGGGCTGATGAGCAAACTTCCAAGCTGGACCAGAATTTCACGTACATCACTAAAATGTATGCTCCTTCATAACACAGCTCTTTGGACCCTGTCTCCAACCTACAAAAACAAAGTCTCTGGGAGTGGGCTTGGAGTCTCTAGCACTCTGTCTTGGGATTTGTGCTGTACCTCAATGTTTGAGAGCACTTTATCTCAAAACCAACCCAAGAAGAGACCTAAGGGCTTTGTCATTTGCCCACCGACACTGGAAAATTAGTGATAAAGATATGGCTCTTCCATGATCTTAACGATTGCTTAATCATGATTTTATTAACTCTAGTAACTTACAGGACTATTAATGTAGCCATGCTTTAGAAGGTTAATGCTAACATGTAGCTATAGTTAGTACTGATATTTGAGAATTGCTGGGGTTATAAATAAAATGTAATTCTAAGTATTTGGAAAGAAACTTTGAAGCTAAAATAATTTTTGAGTGACCTGTGGACTTTTTCCGAATTTAATAATAAGCTACTGTCATTTACATTGCTGGCCATTACTTGTATATACAGTCTGAGTCAACTTAATTAAGGTGGATTTGTGTTGATCCTTATTTTCTCATCTCATTTTCTTAAGTGTTTAGTCCCACACCTGTTACCTAGCTTAGGTTAAGGTACAGTCTGCTGTAAAAACAAAACTAATTACATATGTGCAGATTAAGCTCATGACTTTGGCCTCATTATCAACTGTGGCTGATTATCAAAAATTTAAAATTTGAAATATATTATCTGACTGTTGATCACATTATCTTTTTTTTTTATTCAAATGATTTTTAATCAATAAAATTTCCTTTGCATTTAGGTTTGTGGATTCTTGCTAATCCCTGAACGATGAATGTCTATTGCCATAAGTATTAAATACAGGAGGATTCCAAGTCATTTAATTAACCGAACAAACATTCTGCAGTATAGTTTAAAAATAAAAGTGTTATTTCTTAGGTTATGTTAAGGCAAGCAATGAAAATAGGTTTAAGTTTAATTTGAATCAACATTGGTCCAAATAAAACTAGAATAAGCATCTTATTTTTTACTTCTGTATTGTGAACCAAAATTAGTAATATAAAGAGGATATTTATAATCATTCAATCTAGACAAAAATTGAGAGCCTTAAACAAAACTTTAAAATATCCATTTTACCTGGCTCTGTTGAAGAAATTCATCAAGTCAGTGCTTATTTTTTGTGCCTGGCTTACTGTGTACCAGGCATGGTACACAGTACTGCTAGGTACTGCAGTAAAGGAAAAAGTTTCTTAATTCCATCCTTTGAGGAATTTTTGAGCTAGTGGAAGAGATAGGCAAGGAGACAGCTAGTGGTCGTACCAGCAGGCCACTCAATTCAGTCCCCTGCAGTGACAAGATTATTATCTGCTGTCCATTGTAAAAGAGAAATTTCAGAAATGGATAATGTTTCAGACCTATGTGAGTTATTTATTCAGCACACTGCACATAGGACCATTACCATATAGTCACATATAGTCAAGCCTTCTAGTGATGCAGGCATACATCATTCTTGAGAAGGCAGGTTTACATAATCAAAAGAATAAACTTGGTTTTAAAAATTTCTTCTTAAGCATACACAAATCACATTACTTTTAATGATGCTTAATGAATTCCTAGTTTTGGTAAAAGAGATTGCTTTGGTTTTAAGCTTTTATAGGTTGTATTTTTCAAAAGACTACAAGTAGTTCATTTCTTTGTGGAGACTCTGTTAAATAAACAGTCCTGTTCTTTAGGGACACTGAACCCTAGATTGCCTTTCAAAGAAACCTATCACAGCGTCAGAGAGAACCCGTCAAGCGTCATACAACATGCAAGTTTTAGCATCCAGCAGTTATTTCACTGGTGTCTTTTGCTAATAGATTCCCGAAGTCTTTAAGTCCCATCTATCTTGTGTGCTGGGCTGTGGCTATAAATAAGGCAGGTAGTTTGTAATCATGGAACACGGTCCTTTACATTAAGTGCTTTCTGAGGTTTTCTCTTAGGCTTTGGAGTCAAATGTATTAGTGTGTGTAATTAAAGGATTGGAGATATTAGCTGATAAATTTATTTCATGCCTCTGAAAAGTGTGTGGCAGGGTGTGTGTGTGTACAAATCGAGATACGGATGTGCTTATATCGTTACGTACATGAAGAGCTCCATATCCTATGTTAATTTTGTATGTGTTTCTTTTATCCTGATTCTCTCAATCCTAAAGTTGTTGTCTGATTTCAAATGAGACCTTCAGAATAATGTTATAGAAGATATCTTTAGTTCAAAATATTGCCATAGTCCTATCCCTGTCTTGGAAATAATGGCACCATTATTCATACATTCATTTGTAGCATTTTAATTGTATTTGGTGATTGTACAGAGAAGAATGTAACTTCTATGACTTGTGTTTGTTAAATTCATTCTGATTCTCACTTTTGAAATATATCTATAGTATTAAGTCAGTGTGAGAGATTAGTAAGACAATATGATTAATCTATTATTAATTGAATTTGGGGAGTTTCCCCCAGATATTAAGTAAAGACTATTTTAAATGAGTAGCCTCTTGAACAGTTTTATAACAGAACACACTAAGTCCACAATATTATCTGTACTCTTTAAGGAAAAAAATAGGTAATTACCCTGAAGAACTTTTGAAATAATGTACTTTGCCTTGAAATAATATACTTTTTCTTGAAATAATGGATTTTCATTATTTACATTATTATAACTCACTTGATGTCCAGGGAGAATTCCAAATATCCAAGTCTTAAGAAAATTAGAAGACTATTTTTTTAAGCAGTTGTCTCTATTTTCAAAGTATGATTTGTTCTGCATACATTTTTCACAAAGAGCAAGTTAAGGCAATCAGAATGGATGATTTCATCACTGAAGTAGAATTGCTTTTCTACGTAGAGATGGGTGGGTAGCTGCTGCGTGGTGATTCCTGTGCTCTCCAAGGGCTTGTCAAGGCCACTGTGGTTCTGCTCTTCTTTGCCCTCATTTCCTTTTTCTTGCAGTATGCTGTTCACTCCTGACATTTGATTTCCTTTAAATTGCTTTCTTTTTACTGCCTTTGGACTATTCTAGAATCTCTCCACAGCTTATCCTTTATTTGTCTGCCCTCTTTCTGTGGTTCGAAAGTCTTCTGTATCATTAGAGAAAGTTAAAAGAATTATCCAATAATGGATTTAAGACCAGTATTGGAGACTGAAGCTGAAAACTCTGAAGTATGAATGCATTTTCCTGTGTTTTTTTGAATGTTTGAATATTGTGAAGAGAGGATATGAAGTGGAGAAAACACCATCGTTACATGTTGTTAAAGGTTTATCTCTAGCCATGAAGATACATGCCAGAAAGATTTTTGTTTTAAAGGAAACGATTAATCAACTTGATTGTTCACAGAAAGTTTAGAAATTCAGACGTTTGTTGAATTAATACTATCTCCTGCCTAAAGCAGATTGGAAGAGAAATTAAAATTTCTTTGGCTGACAAGTTTTATCACAGAATTGTAGAGTTTCTCATTACTGTCTAAAGGCTCACGAATTTCGCATTAAAGTTAAAGGCACAGCGTCTGAGCAGATGTCTGCATCTGAATCCCTGGTTCTTCTCACTAGTTTTGTTGACCTCTGGCAAGTAACTGTGTGCCTCAATTTCTTCATCTGATGGAGATGGTAACAATACATATTTCATAGGTGTTTCTGTATTGAAGTAGTTAACAATTATAAAACATGGGATAGTGCCTGACATATAGTAGACGTGACCTAAATAATTTCTGTCATGCAACCTTAGTTTAGAGAGAAGCGAGAAGCACATAAATTTAGTGTTTTCGCTTGGCATCCAAGTTTCTGAAGTTTTAGTACATTCTTAGGTATTTTTTTCATTTTGAAAGTATTTCCAAGCAGTAATTCTGTCTTAAATATAGTAAATCTATTGTACCTTTAGGACCCTAATTCATAACTGTAGAAAAATAGCTTGCTCACATCCAAAGGTATATATTTTTCAACTTCTGAACTGTCAGATTATAAAAGTCACAAGTTATTCACAATATATCTGCATATAAAAGTTTAGATTTTATGTACTTGTATTGATTCCTTTTAAATTACATCATGAAATTCATTTCAAAGCAGTGCGTCTGCATTTATAACGTGAAGTGCATAAAGTCTACTGTATTTAGTATATTGGGCTAAAAAATATGCGACTACTAGTTAAATATATCCATCTTTGGGGAGAAAAGATGATTGCCTCCTATGGCATTGCATGTTTTTATTGTTAAAGATGAACATCATAATGTAGTTCTTGGCTTCTAGGTTGGGTTGGGGTTTTGAACATACACTGAGATTTCTGAATTTATTATCCTTTAAAACAAAAAATAAGTAGCATTTCTAAAGATGAACTCATTTAAACCTTCCTTTCTTTTGATGGTTTTTGTAATAGATATTTTCATGATCATTGCTTCATTCTGCCCACCACAGGATGATGGCCATAACATAGATGCTGCCAAGCTTTGAGCATTGCTGTCCTGGGTCATAGGAGGTCACACTGATTCTCCAAAGGCTGTCAACTCATCCCTCCATGTATATTGATGGCGGCCCTCGCTTTCTCTAGTATCCATCTGTCCTAAGTGTAGTGCATCTTCCATCTCTTGCATACATCCTAGATTGCTTTTTCTGTCTTTTCACCTTACCTCCACTTCAACTTTGTTTCCTCATTTCATAGATGTATCTTCCGGAGGCTCCCCTCTTCCTCTTCTTTCATCCCCAAGCAATTTGCATCCCAAAGCAAGCCAAACTTAATTTAGAAGGACTTTTCTATGATTTTTCCATCTTTCAATAGTTACACATGTATACATTTCACATTTTAAATCATCCTGTACAGACTCTTCTGTTTTCACTGCTATATTTTAGAACAACCATCCGTTTCTTAGCAACTGATGTTTTATAGGTGGTCAATATTTGGTGGTTAAAAATTAACGTCTTTACAATCTGAACCTTAGAGTGTCTTGTACAAGTTTGTCTAGATTCGCCAAAAATCTAAGGAAAGTCTTGGGAGAGAAGTTGTCTCTTGTAATACTGATCAACATCAGGATTTGTTTTGTTTTTTCAAATTTAACTTTGCATATGTGTTCTCTTCTTGCTGCTACTTAATCAGAAGAGAAAATACTAAATGTATTACTCATTTGGTTTCTGTAGCTACTACAGTAGTATTTATCAGTATGTTAAAAGAGATTCTGAGGAATACCTCTACTGACATCACTTCATTCTTCTTGTCAGTACACCTGGTGCTTAGCTTGGACACAGCAGCTTAGAATCGGAGGGGATGTTGTAAAATATGTATACATATGTAAATAGTTGTGTATTATGTAAATTATTTGTCTTTATATTCTGCAGCTATTTTGAAAAAAAAAACTTTCTTTTGGAAAATAGGATAGGATTAAGAAAACTTTTGCTTGATTGGAGTTGATATTTCTATCAGGATTCTAGGTCAGGTGGAGTTTGACTCTATGTGGATATGACATGTGTCACTGAGAATTATAGGGAGATGAAGCCAAGAAGGTGAAATATAGCACAAATTTCTGATGTGGTAAATGGATCCTCACGATCTATACCAGCTGTATAGCACACAGAAAGGTGGGTACACAGTTGACTCCAGTACAATAACTATCTTTGAAAAAACCTGGGGGCTATTTGTGAGGTTTAAATAAAATTCATAAAAGTATCATCTAAGAAGTTTGAAGACTTCCCATCAGGGTTCAGACAGTAAATTGCTAGCAACAGAAATAACTTCTGTCCCTAGGTGATATGTACTGAGGGAGTAAAAATTTACTGGTGTACATTACTTAATCCAGGCCTCTTCAGTGTTTCTGTTTTATCTAAAGTTTTGTGCCCTTTTGTTTAAGTGCTTGGAGGGAAAAAACAGCAACAACAATAAACTTTAAGGTGCTCTTTTCACCTTAATTTTTTTATAAGGAAATAAATATACAGTCAGCCCTCCATATACACAGGTTCCATACCCATGGATTCAGCCAGCCACTCATCAAAAATTTTCAGAGGAAAAAAAAAATCTCAGAAAGTTCCCAAAGGCAAAACTTGAATTTGCCATGTGCTGGCAACTTTTAACAAAACATTTACATTGTATTGCATTATGAATTATAAGTAATCTAGAAATGATTTAAAGTATAGAAAAGGATGTATATAGGTTATATGCAAATACCATTTTTTTATCTAAATATAGTTGATTTACAGGTTGTATTAATTTCTGTAGTATGTCAGAGTGATACACACACACACACACACACTCTTTTTAAAATTCTTTCCCTTGTGCTTTAGCACAGATGACTGAACGTAGTTCCCTGTGCTGTAAGTAAGACCTTACTGTTTCTCCATTCTGTTTGCCTCTGCTAGCCCCAAGCTCCCAGTCCACCCCTCCTCCACCAACCCTCCCCCTTGGCACCCTCGAGTCTGTTGTCTATGTCTGTGAGTCTGTTTCTGTTTCAGTCTTGGGCATATATCCAGATAAAACTGCAATTCAAAAAGATATATGCACCTCTGTGTTGCTGTTCACCATACCATTCAGTATAAGGGACTGAACATCCTCAGCTTTTGGTCCCCCTTCGGATACCGAAGGATGACTGTATACCCATTCTCACTGGGCGTCCTGCTACATAATGAGAATGAAGAGAGTCCCAACTAACGTCTAATCAGAGTTTAGGATGTGCCGTGGCAAATGCGCAGTAGGGAGTACCTCCTTGCGTCCTCACAGCGGCGGTCTCAAATGTGGCAGCATCGCTGGCACTTTACAGCTGTGGCGACTGAGACATGGAGAAGCTAACCTGCCCAGTGTCACGGTGTCGTGGGGCAAAGCCAAGGTCCCTCATCTCTGGTCTTTAGACCTGGCTCTTCTCCTGTGCTGCCTAGTGCTGGTAATTAGTATTTGGATCACTTAGCATCATCTTGTTGCCTATAATAAAAACTGGCCATTTAGAAAAATAATTTTTATAAAGTTATTACTCTTCCCTTAACCCCAATAATGAAAAAAATACACCCCCCCCCATTTTTTTGCTACTGTGGAAAAGGCATTTTTTCCCCTCTGTCTTCAGACTTTACAAATCTATTCGTATCCAATAAAGTATTCTTAAGCCAAGGTTTATTTCTCCTGAAAATAAATGTCTAAGTAAATCTCTGTTTCACTGCGTCATGTGACTAAGTGTGAACTTGACTTCACTTTCTTTAAAATAGTGTGGAAGATAATCTTGACAGAGCTAATTACCCATGTCTCATTTCTTTGGAGTTGTATATGCATCAGACAGATTTATCAAGGTCTTTAACAAATGAAAATTCCTTAAATAAAAACATTTGAGTTTTCATCATTTACTGTATAGAAGTGAATGTGCACATGAGAATGTGTGGGTATTTCTAGTCCATTCAATTATCAAGTAGTCATTTAATTATAATGTAAACTTTCAAAAATTGTTTATATTTGGAATAATTTTAGACTTCTGAGAATATTGCAAAGATAGTACAGGGAGTTTCCATATGTCCTTCAGTAAACTATAACATTTTGATAATTCAGAATAGTTCTGGAAATTTTATGTTCTGGGCAACTGATAATCTATGTACCCTCAAGTGATTCAAAATATTCAAATGTGTCTAAGGCATTCAAATATAAAATGATATATACTTAGCTAATTTGATTGTGTTTTCTTACTCTGTAGCTCTGCAAAATATAGAAGAGTGGGCTGAATTTCTTTTGACCATCAACATACATTAGATAAAGTATTCTTTAAAAAGTCTGCTACTTAACATTCCTTATACATGTAAAGAAAACTTCAGTTATTTGAAATTTATCATGAGTTGAAAGATTGTTCAATTTATAAAAGTTAAAATGATATTTTTTCTTCCTCCAAACTTCTAAATATATAGAATTTTGTTTGAAAAATCCAGTATGGAAGAGGTTTAGAGCATATTTTAGCTACGGAAGACTGTATACACTTTATTTTTAAGCATGTATAAAAACATGAAAATAAGTATCATGTCATTTTCATGAACATGTTATTTGGAGGTTAGCATTCCTATATCAACTTTATTATGATCTGTTTTCTCAAACTTTTAAAATTTGTGCAGCGCAAAAGCACATTTCACTTACAGTGGAATTTCATATCCGCCCCTCACCCACCTCCCCCCCTGGAAGCATGTCCTGCACTAGTTACAGTTGGTCAACTGGCTCTCTGTGAATCCATTCTAATGATTCTTTCTTGCTCCCATCCATGTCAAATCCATATAATCCAATTGTTGTGAGAATTTTTAATGCTCAGCAAGATTTTTTAAAGTAATTATGTGTGAGAACTGGTTAGCCATGGAGTCAGGCTCACTATGTATTGAAAGGTGGTAGAATCATAGCTGTGTGGAAATTATGTTACTCCAATATAATTTGACTTTCTACTCTCAATTTGACATAAAAAAAGAAAATTGCCAAATATAATTTGCTTTCTTTAATAAAATATGTTCATAGAAATTCCCATACTTAGGGAGTGCTGGGAACAGTGTTGTATAACATATTGTATAATGAAAAATTTGGGCTTCCCTGGGGGCTCAGATGGTAAAGAATCTGCCTGCAATGCAGAAGACCTGGGTTTGATCCCTGGTTCAGGAAGATTCCCTGGAAAAGGGAATGGCAACCCTGGAATAATGTTACCAGTATTCTTGCCTGGAGAATTCCATGGACAGAAGAGCCTAGTGGGCTAGAGTCCATGGGGTCGCAAAGAGTCTGAGAGACTAACACACATAATGAAATGTTTAGAGTTGTTTTGGTTTTGAGCATATAAGCATTTACACCAGTGACGTATTTTCCTTGAGCTCTGATGGCTGGTTTTCCTATTTTTACGTTTTGGAGTGAAAGTGTTTAAAAAACTGTGTTTCTGTAGAGAAGCCAAGATAGTGGGCGTTGCTTGCTCTTCCTGTGTGATGACATAACGGTGCTTACGGTGCTCTCCTCCCCTCTCCACCGGTTTCTATCCTCCTCGTAGATGCACATCGGGAGTTCCTTCACAGGCCTGCTTCTGGATATGTGCCAGAGGAGATCTGGAAGAAAGCTGGTAAGAATTGTTTAAAAACATGAGTTCAGTGTTCTGGCAGCTGTGTGCAGTTGTTAATGCAGTGATGTGAAGAATGACAAGAAAGGACTTTACCGCTAACAAGAACAGCAACAACAAAATAAACCCCCCCACACACGAAATTTAAAAACCCTGATGAATATTCTTAAACCAGGCCTGATTAGAGCACAGAATAGTTTCTATTATATAGCATCTGCTAGTGCTACTGTAATGAGGGTCTGGTGATACCTCTGTTTTAAACCCTATTTTTCAGGGGCTGTAATGATTTCAGGCTGGAAGGCTGAGGTTTCAGCTTGCATGCACTTTTTCCTTCCTGAAAATAAAGTCTGGTATTTTACTTTAGCCTTATCTTCTAATTTTTTTTTAAATTGAGCTAGCTATAATTGACATCTGCCTTTTAAATTCTTTTAAAAAATATCACAGCAACTGGTTGAGGCACTCAGAAATTTTATGGTTACCAACATTTTTTAAAATTGATCATTTGTGCTAATATTCAATGACTAAAGCTAAAATAAATGACAGAGTTGCTAAATTTCTGTTTTCCTTTCCATGTATACTATCTAATTTTCATTAAGAGATAACATTTTAAAGTAGCTTTAAGTTTCTGATGACTCATTGACTTACTGGGCTTAAAGAAATCAAATTTGGCAGAATCTTGGTGGAATACCAGTAAGTTGAGCCAAAACCTTATTTAAAAAAAAAAAAAACTAAGATAAATTATAAACCTATTTCATGACTTTAAAATGACATTGGAAACACATAAGGTGGCTTTGAGTTTCTATAACTCCAACTGTTAGTGTTTCCCTGATGGCTCAGTGGTCAAGAATCCACCTGCTAATACAGGAGACGCGGGTTCAATCTGTGGTTTGGGAAGATGTCCTGGAACATGAAATGGCAACTGACTCTAGTATTCTTGCCTGGGAAATCCCATGGACAGAGGAACCTGGCGGGCTATAGTCCCTGGGTTGCAAAGCAGTTGAACATGACTTAGTGATAAAACAACTCCAACTGTTAAAATGGTTTGTCTGAGCTGAAAAACTGGAAAATGCTGTTTCTACAAACCATCAGACAGGTGTGGGGCAGTGAACCCCCAATCAAGGGGAAAAGGGTTTTTTTCCTACAGAAGATTTCAGTTTGGGTTTTGATTTGACCCAGCTATGTCTGTAGTTCTGTGCAACTTTGGTGACTCTGGTCCCTTGAATCTTATTTGAGTTTTGTGTTTTTTTGTGTTTTTTTTTTTTTTTTTTTAATTTTCTAGTAACTCTTTTGTACAAGTGATAAGATGTTTCAAAATCTGATAGTATTCTAGGCTTAGCAGCTTTAGATTCAGAACCAGAGAGAACGATCTCTTACATGTCTAGTATACAAATCAGATAGAGCAATTCAGCCTAAAGGTTTAGGTTTATTTGTGTTGTGTTGTGTTGTGTGTGTGTGTGTGTGTGTGTGTGTGTGTGTGTATCTATAGCCAGTCCGTATAGTCTTACCAGTTTTACCACATCGCCTCTAAGAAGATTTCCTACCAGGATAACAGTTATGGAATACTCCTAGGCTGCTAAAATGTGGTGAGTGCCACATAATCTGGAGAAAGAATTGCTATGTCTTCCTTCTGACCATTTTTCTTCTCCAATTTTGAGCTGTCAGTGCAACTTATTCCAATAAGAGGTACAAAGAATTGCCATTTTGGATGGCAGAAATATGAATTTTTGTGTTGAGGGAGTCTCTGTATTTCCCTTATTTATGTGTATTTGAGTTAAATCTTGATAGTTCATAAAGAAAAATTGACAGTGAAGTCTTGTGTAATCCAAATTCCTTCTGTGCTATTATCTGCTCAAGTCTTTGTTTGACTGCTATTAAGTGAGAGCAGATTTTTCTGAATATACTACCTTTGTTGGAAAGTCAACTTGAATAGCTATGCAAAAAGGAAATCCTACCATAAGTGGTAAGCAATTGGAAGCAGATTCAAAACAGCACTATGTACTTTGTGCTTAATCAGTTATTTTTTTAACTTGACATATTGTAATCTATTGAGTCCACTATTAATTTTTCTTCACTGTCTGTTTCGTGGATTTCTGAAACCAGTTCTAGGTATACGTTGCATTTTGGGTACTCTGAAAAGAGAGAAAGAGCAATACTTGTTTATGTAATGTCCATGCATTTTCTAAGAAGGGTTAACTCTTATCAAACCAATGTTTGGAATATTTATAAAATGTGCCTATCCATCTATATTAGGTCTTCAGTCTAAAACCTGACCTGGAAGTAATGTTCATTAAATTTGTACTTTTATCACAGTGATATCCCTAATCTGCTGCATAAAAACAGTTTGGGAACAGTTTTCTATGGATAGCTGCTAAATTTTAAGGAGTAGTATATTGAATCTTTGAACAACAGATGACAGTTTCATTTGGAAGTCTCAAATAAGTGCTTATCATATTTATCTTTATAGGCTTCTTAAAAAGCATTTCTAGTGTTCAAAATATCAAGGCATCCAATATGAGCAAAACACCAAAGGCAGAATGTGACAGCTATCTACATTCAGCCTGTTAAAATTTGAAAGTTTTTTCCCCAAGATTCTTTTTTTTTTTTGACAAAAGTATGTCTTTTCAATGAAACTATTATACATTATGTTTGTGACAATTATAGGTAAGTAAAATTAAGTTTAAAGCATTTGAACAATATCAAATGCTAATATCAAACATCTAAAATTCAATGGACTGTAACCCAGGTGTCTTTCTGAGAAAATTATAATTTCAAAATTATATCCTGTCTTGAAAGTATACCATGTAATAATTTGTACCATTTTATTTTTAAATGACTTCAAACTTGCAGAAAAAGTTGCAGAAAATAGTATAAACAATCTCATATACCTTTCTCCCAGTCTTCCCTATTTCACCATGTTTGCTTTGATGTCTTCTCTTTCTGTTTCCATCTTTCCTTCGCTCTTTTTCTGTTTATGCATTATATATATTTTTCCCAGCAACTTCAGAGTAAGTTGCAGACGTGATATCTTCTTACCCTAAACGTTTTAGTGTGTATTTCCTAATAAGAACAAGGACATTCTCTTATATAACCACAGTATGGTTACCACAATCAGGATATTAACATTAAAACAATATAATTATTTAACCTATAGACCCTATTCAAAGTTTGCATGTGACCCTAATAATACAATTAATAACAAGATACATATTAAATATTTGGAATCCTAACAAATAATTGAAGGCCATATCACTTTTCCCCTAAAAGTAGTATTTTTAAAAGCAATAGCAAAGGTAGTAAAATACACTCTGAAGTTTAAAAGGTCTTTATAAACTTGGAGAAAGGCTACCATAAATATAGTTTTTAAATTACAACTGTTTTCTTCAGTATATTTTTCAAACAATCAATGAGTGTTTGCTGTTGGTAATAAATATTCAAGCACCTTGTAAATGTCCTACCAATTCTCTTTGCTGATCTGTATATGCCTGTGGGATTAGAATAGGAATGCATAATTTAAATATAAATTGCCTGATTTGCATATACAATTAGTCAAGCTACAGCTTTGATCGTAAGCAAAAATTATTGTCCTGTATTACCACTTAGATAGAATTTGAATTCACCTTGAATATTCAAACCAAATTAGACCCTGACTATACAGTTAGAAGGGCAGTGCTTCCCTAGTGCCCCAAGTCTTTATGATAGGATAATAAAGGTATCATTTCACCTCCTGGTGAAGAAGGTGCTGCCAGCTCTGTGCAGTGCTCTGCTTCCATCCAGATTTTAAATGCATATCTTAAAGCAACCAAAAAACGCTGAACATATTTCAGTTACTATTTCCTGTCTGGATCTTTCCCTTTTAATTTAGTTTAAAAAATCTAGCCAACAGTAATTACAAATGAGTGAGCTTCAGAAATAATCCTATAAAAAATGGTGGAGGCTATGAAAGTCATGAGTACTAACTAATAGTGGAGGGCTTCTCCTGATCCTCAAGTCATGAACTATGGAGGTGTGAAATAAAACATAGAAATTTTAAGAACTATAGGAGTATTTGTATCTCAACATTTTTAATCTGCAATATAACATTTTTATTAGGAATCTGTTTTTAATTAAACAGAACATTTAATTAAGGTGCTTTTTGAGTGAAACAATTAAGTGCAAACACTTGAATGAAACATGTCATAATTAGTTTTAATAGAGTGTTAATTGGTACGAGATTTGCCAAGTTAATAATTACTGCTTATTAAATTTTCAATTAATCATTGTCATTTTGCTTTGAATAAAGATGAAAATTAGATAAATTAATTCAGGGGGAGGATATTTTCCCCGTTAATTAGAACAGTTAATTTTTTTAAATGGAAATTACTTGTTTTAGTTGTCAATCTTATGTTGTACATTAGTAAAATCTTTGCACCCTTTCCACAGCCAGAAATAAAGAGCTAATTTGACACCTTGCAGGTTTGTAGTCGGGCCTGATTGTTTTGGCCTGCAGTATGATTCAGTTATATTTGTCTAATGCAACAATTGGTTATGCAAAACTGCTTATATTTGATTCAGTAGATGGACTACAACTGAAAAATTTGGAAATGAGAAAATGATTTTTTTTTAATCCCTATATATCCACATCACTCAGGAAATGACAGGAAAAAGAAAAGCTGGATCTTCCGTATGTTTCATCTTGGATTTTCTTTCAAAGGTCTGCATTGTTATGACACACCTTTTCATTACTGTATCTTTTACCAGCAAAACAAGTGTTTGCATATATATGTGTGTCTGTAAAATCTATTCCCTTCTCTTTTCCTGAAAGCATTACCCATGGACTCCCTGTGTTCATATTCCATTGTGGCAAAACCGCTTCTTCTTCGTGGGTCTCAGTTTATGTAGACGGATTTCTTGTGGTGATTTCTGTCTTCTGACTAAAGTCTGATCTCAGGATCCTGTATGGAGCACTAGTTTGGTAGTCAAGTTATCGTGAGGCTACAGAAATGTAAACGGTATTCCCAGGAGCGTAAATTAAAGGAACAAGGCTTCACCCTTTGCCTTTCCTAAATTTCCAGAACGTGAGTCTGTAGACATCTGGAAGACCCGCCCAGTCCGGGGCCGGGAGTCACGCGTGTCGTCTAGCGTTCTGTGGTGACGGGTCCGGAGCCCGGGCCGCACGCTAACAGAGCTTGTTCTCTTGTCCGGTCCCCCCTGCCCGGCCCGCAGAGGAGGCGGTCAACGAGGTGAAGCGGCAGGCCATGACCGAGCTGCAGAAGGCCGTGTCCGAGGCCGAGCGTAAGGCGCACGACATGATCACGTCAGAGCGCGCCAAGATGGAGCGCACGGTGGCCGAGGCCAAGCGGCAGGCGGCGGAGGACGCACTCGCCGTCATCAACCAGCAGGAGGACTCCAGCGAGGTGAGGCCCGCTGGGGGCGGCTCCTGGAGAGGCTTCCCGCTGCGCGGGTGGGTCTCGCGATAGCGGGAGGGGACGAGCCGAGGTGCATGTTGGGCCAGAGACTGACTTGTGTCGGAGGGGGAGACTGGAGTGGTTCGGGGAGGCCTGGCGCTTGAGAAATCGACCGAGAGCCGACCAACGATTGTGTTTGTTAAAGACCTAAAAGAAAACCTGCCGCAAAAAGGTTTTTTAGCATATTTGGTGGGGAACAAATTCAAGTGAAAATCTTCCAACTTCCTAGCACTAGAGATTGAGAACTCTGCTCTGGGTGTGTATGTGTGTGGGTGTGTGGGTTAGTATATATCTGTGGTTTCCGAAAGGAAGGAAACCGGATTTAGGACAGAGACCCTGTCTAAGCTGTGTCGCCTGAAGATATATTGCAGGCAGGGATCAAAGTTTTTCCTTAACTATTGGTTCTGAAGTCCAATACTAAACCAACTTTTGCATCAATTAAGAATTCCTAAGAGATCTTCTGCACGGTCTGTTCTTGCACGTTATTTGTAATAACCATTAAGATGGTCATTTCATAAGCATCACATCACTGGCAGATGCGGTGTTACACGTTTTAGTGTTATTACAGTGTATTAGAACACACATACACAGCTAACGTAAATGGCTGAAGGATCACGGAGGTAACTAAAACAGTGTCTAACAGGATGCCTTTTAAACAGAGACTGTAATGTCAGAGCAACATGATAATGCTTTATATTAATTAATACAGCACCCCAATCCCCAACCCAAAGTAACCCTAGAGAAGGACTGCCGTTGGCTTGTCACACCACGCTGAACTAGCAAAAGCATATGCTGATAAATCAACGGTCCACTACAACACATATCTATAATTCATGAAGGAGAGTAAGAATTTAATTTGTACCAGGCTTCTCTGTAGATGAAAGACCCTATGGGAATTACTGGATACCCAGAGTTTCTATTTAATGTGTAGCAGATGAATAACAAGGGGACAAAAGGAATTGATTTTCAACCTTTGAAAGTTTCTCAGGAAAAGAGGGACAAAGGGAAGTTTTCTACCCTTTACCTCCTAACTTCCATTGTTTAATTAAACTAGATATGAATTCAATTTTATTGGCATCTTGTGGCTAAGACATTTAAGGACTTTGTTTTGTGTTTTTTTAAAAGAACATTTTATTACCATCTTTTGGACAGAATTTGTCCTGCCCTATTCAAGTTAGTGATACTGTGAGGCACAGTTGTTACCATCATTAAAACATTATCACTTTCATATAAACATTTTAGGGCTGTTATGCATTATAAGAATATTTTATAGGTCACTAAATTCTGAAGATAAATATCTTAGAGAAATTGAAAATTAAGTCTTTATATTTGGCTAACAGTGCTATCTCTTTAGTATCTATAATCTTTGTACCTTTATATCTAATATCCAGAAGAATATATGAACTTGACACCGGTATTTAGCATTATAAAAATCAGGTATATCAAGCAGTAGCTATAGATAGTAGATAGGATGAAATAACCTAGATATGAGTGATCTTCTAAAGTAACTTTTCTTTCTTTTTGGATGTCTTGAGAAACTGATTTTTAATATAGTACTACCCTAGTCTTCAGTGACATTTCTCAAGGATTTTAAAGTAGACTATGCTAGTAGACTTCCCTGGTGGGTCAGAGGTTAAAGTGTCTGCCTGGAATGCGGGAGACCTGGGTTTGATCCCTGGGTTGGGAAGATCCCCTGGAGAAAGAAATGGCAACCCACTCCAGTACTCTTGCCTGGAGAATCCCACGGAGGAAGGAGCCTGGTAGACTGCAGTCCACGGGGTCGCAAAGAGTTGGACACGACTGAGCAACTTCACTTCACTTCACTTCTATGCTAGTAGAAAAGGCTTGGAAGTCAGAGGGCCACATTTAATTTCTGGCTCCATAATTCTGTTATTTTGAAAAAAAAAAAAAAAACACTAAACCTCTAAAAGCTTTGGATTTGTCATCTCATGTGGTGGCTACAACTGTGAGACAATCATTTTTAATCACATTGCAGGTGAAGAGGCTCACTTGGCTAGTTGGCAGGATCCTCACTGGGGCTCTCAGCATACCACCCTCCTTACTTTGTTTCAGAACAATGAAATAAGGATTGTGAAGGTATATTTGGGATACAGATAAAGAAAGGCAATTTTAATCAGATTTACTACTGTTATTCTTAAACCACAAGACCACTTTCAAGACTTGTGGGGGGTTGACCTCTTGAGGCATCAAGCCTCTTCTCAGCAAAAGTAATATAGACGTTTCCTAAGATGGAAGAGAGATTTCATTTGAATGAAGCCCAGACTCCTTCAGACTTGCACACATACACACACACACCCCAAATATACACACAAAGTGTTTAACCAAGGACTTGACAAAAAAAACGGGGAGGGGGGGGAGGTTAATCTATTAGTCATAAATTAATGCTGCTAATTCCCCTGAGGAATAATGGTGTCTGAGAACAATCTAAGTTGTATCATTTGCTCAATCTTAGCTTGAATTTGTAAGTAAATACTTTTCTTCCCTCTCAGGAACAGTTTACTTTTCATTTAAGATTGAGTACACAATTTGGAATCCAGCAATTATTTTCCTGCACCCTATTCTTTCCTCACATTAAAGAATGTACACCTTTTAGAAGAAATGACCTGATAAAAGTCACCCCAGCAGTGATGCTTAGAAGTCACTTCAAGTCTAGAAAATCGTAGGCCCTTTCGGAACAGAGCCAGAACAGCTCTGGTTTCCTTGGGCTTGAATAGAGTTCCCTTTCCTACTCCAACCTTACCATGGTTGGCCCCAGGATAGGGGACTCTGTTAGGTTAGGACGTCATGGCCCAGCTGATCTGCAGAGAAAGCAGTGTAGATGCTACTCAGAATTCTTACCTATATTTTTATATTCAGAGAGATTTCTTGAGTTTTAGCCATTTGACCTCAAATAAGATCCACATCCCCTTCATGGATCAGAGCCTTGACATGGCAAAAGGGCTTGTGTCACTCAGTGAAGCTAAGAGCTATGCTGTGAAGGGCCTCCCAAGATGGACGGGTCCTAGTGAAGAGTTCTGACATGGTCCACTGGAGAAAGAAACAGCAACCCAGTCCAGTATTCTTGCCTAGAAAACACCATGGAGTATATGAAAAGGCAGAAAGATATAGTACTGGAAGATGAGCCCTCCAGGTCATAAGGTGTCCAATCTGCTACTGGGGAAGAGCAGAGAGCAATTACTAATAGCTCCAGTAAGAGTGACGCAGCTGGGCCAGGGTGGAAATGACCCTCAGCTGTGGATGTGTCGGGTGGGGAAAATAAAGTCTGATGCTGTAAAAAACAATTTTGCATAGGAATCTGGAATGTTTTGTCCATGAGTCAAGGTAAATTGGATGTGGCTAAGCAGAAGATGGCAAGACAGAACCTCAAATCTTAGGAGTAGATGAACTAAAATGAGCAAATTTAATTCTGATGACCGTTATATCTACTACTGTGAGCAAGAACCCCTGAAAAGAAATGGAGTAGCCTTCAAGGTCAATGAAAGAGTCCAAAATGCAATACTTGGGCACAGTCTCTAAAAGGACAAAATGATCTCGGTTACTTTCCAAGGCAAACCATTCAACATCACAGTAATCCAAGTCTGTACCCCAACCACTGATGCCAGAGAAACTAAAGTTGACTGATTTCTGTGAAGACCTACAACACAGCAAAAAATGATGTCCTTTTTGTCATAGGGGATTGAAATGCAAAAGTCAGAAGTCGAGAGGTAGCCTTAATAATAGGCAAGTTTGGCATTACTTTGCCAACAAAGGTCTGTCTAGTCAAGGCTATGGTTTTTTCAGTGTTCATGTATGGATATAAGAGTTGGACTGTAAAGAAAGCTGAGTGCCAAAGAATTGATGCTTTTGATCTGTGGTATTGGAGAAGACTCTTGAGAGTCCCTTGGACTGCAAAGAGATCCAACCAGTCCTTTCTAAAGGAGATCGGCCCTGGGTGTTCTTTGGAAGGAATGAGGCTAAAGCTGAAACTCCAGTACTTTGGCCACCTCATGTGAAGAGTTGACTCATTGGAAAAGACTGATGCAGGAAGGGATTGGAGGCAGGAGGAGAAGGGGATGGCAGAGGATGAGATGGCTGGATGGCATCACTGGCTTGATGTACTTGAGTTTGAGTGAGCTCCAGGAGTTGGTGATGGACAGGGAGGCCTGGCGTGTTGCAATTCATGGGGTCGCAAAGAGTCAGACATGACTGAGCGACTGAACTGAACTGAACTTGGCCTTGGAGTACAAAGTGAAACAGGGCAAAGGCTAACAGAGTTTTGTCAAGAGAACATGTTAGTCATAGCAAACACCCTTTTCCAACAGCACAATTTGACTCTACACATGGACCTCACCAGATGGTCAATACCAAAATTAGATTGATTATGTTCTTTGCAGCCAAAGATGGAGAAGCTCTATAGAGTGAGCAAAATTAAGACCTGGAGCTGACTGTGGCTCAGATCCTGAGCCCTTACTACAAAATTCAGGCTTAAATTGAAGTAAGGAAAACCATCAGGTCATTCAGATATGACCTAAATCAAATCCTTTTTGATTATACAGGGTAGGTGATGAATAATTCAGGGGATTAGATCTGGTAGACAGAATGTCTGAAGAACTATGGACAGAGGTTCATTAAACTGTTCAGGAGGCAGTGACCAAAATTATCCCAAAGAAAAAGAAATGCAAGAAGGCAAAGTGATTGTCTGAGGAGGCTTAATCATAACTGAGGAAAGAAGAGAAGCAAAAGGCACAGGAGAAAGGGGAAGATATACTGAACTGAATGCAGAGTTCCAGAGAATAGCAAGGAGAGATAAGAAGGCCTTTTTAAAATGAACAATGCAAAGAAATAGAGGAAAGCAACAGACTGGGCAAGACTAGAGAACTCTTCAAGAAAATTGGAGATATCAAGGGAACATTTCGTGCAAGGATGGGCATTACAAAAGACAGAAACTGTAAGGAGCTAACAGAAGCAGAAGAGATTAAGAAGAGGTGGCAAGAATACATAGTGGAACTATACAAGAAAGGTCTCAATGATCCAGATAATCACGATGGTGTGATCACTCAACTAGAGCCAGACCTCCTGGAGTGTGAAGTCAAGTGGGCCTTAGAAAGCATCACTACAAACAAAGCTAGTGAAGGTGATGAAATTCCAGCTGAGGTATTTCAAATCCTAAAAGTTGATGCTGCGAAAGTGCTGCACTCACTCAGTACGTCAACAAATGTGAAAAACTCAGCAGTGGCCACAAGACTGGAAGAGGTCAGTTTTCATTCCAGTCCCAAAGAAGGGCAATGCCAAAGAATGTTCAAGCTACTGTACAATTATGCTCATTTTACATGCTATCAAGGTCATGCTTAAAATCCTTTAAGCTAGGCTTTGGCAATATGTCAACTGAGAATTTCCAGATGTACAGACTGGGTTTCAAAGAGGCAAAGGAACTGGGAATCAAATTGCCAACCTTGGCTGGATCATGGAGAGAGCAAGTGAGTTCCAGAGAAACATCTACTTCTGCTTTATTGACTGTGTGAAAGCCTTTCATGTGTGGATCACAACAACTGGTGGAAAATTCTTAGAGAGATGGGAATATCAGACCACTTTACCTGTCTTCTGAGAAACCTGTATGCGGGTAAAGAAGCAACAGTTAGAACCTTACATAGAACAACTGACTGGTTCAGAGTTGGGAAAGGAGTACGTCAAGGCTGTATATTGTCACCCTACTCATTTAAATTCTATGCAGAGTACATCATGCGAAATGCTTGGCTGGATGAAGCACAAACTGGAATCAAGATGGCCAGGAGAAATATCAACAACCTCAGATATACAGATGATACCACTGTAATGACAGAAAGTGAAAAGGAACTAAAGAGCCTCTTGATGAAGGTGAGAGAGTGAAAAAGCTGGCTTGAAACGCGCCATTTAAAAAATGAAGGTCATGGCATGTAGTCCCACCACGTCTTGGCAAATAGAAGAGGGGAAAGTGGAAGCAGTAACAGATTTTATTTTCATGGGCTCCAAAATCACTGCAGATGGTGACTGCATCCATGAAATTAAGACACGTGCTGCTTGGAAAGCTGTGACCAACCTAGATAGCATATTAAAAAGCAGGTTCATATAGTCAAAGACAGAGTTTTTCCAGTAGTCATGTACAGATGTGAGAGTTGGAGCATATAGAATTGAGCACCGAAGAATTGACGCTTTTGAATTGTAGTGCTGGGAAAAACTCTTGAAAGTTCCTTGGTCTGCAAGGAGATCAAAGCAGTCAATCTTATAGGAAATCAACCCTAAATATTTATTAGAAAGACTATTCCTGAAGCTTAACTGCAGTACTTTGGCCACCTGATATGAGGAGTCAACTCATTGGAAAATACCCTGATGCTGGGAAAGCTTGAAGTCAAAAGGAGAGGAGGACAGCAGACAATGAGATGGTTGGATAGTATCACGGACTCAATGGACATGAATTTGAGCAAGTCCTGTGAGGTAGTGGAGCACAGAGGAACCTGGCGTCCTACAGTCCATGGGGTCACAAAGAATTGGACACAACTTAGAGACTGAACAACAGCAACAAAGGTCCATATAGCACAATGCTCCAGAAATTTTCTGAATTGTTCTTTATTTGTTGAAATGAATAATTGGTCTAGCCATCATAGCAATTGATTGAAATTTGTATATAGTCCCATTAAGGTAGGATCCATTGATTTTTCAATCTGTACCCAGAAATGAATGGATATTCTTTTAAAAACTCATGTTTGTGACCTGTTATTTGATACATATTGCTCTAAATTATATTCATTTATGTGTTTATTCTGTCAATAACAAATTACTGAGCTTTTATTATATGGCAGGGATAGCACCAGGCAATGAAGGTACACAGGTCCCTACCTTTGTGTTCACTATAATTCATTAGAAGACTCAGATCACTAAATTATGAGTCTTCATGGACTTTAGTGCAAAGGCTTCTGGAAAGAAGTTTTGTTTCATCTGATACTTAAGGACAAGTCAGCAGCTATTCTGTAGCTACCCTCCACACACTATCCACGCCACCCCCATATTGCCTCATCCATTCTCTAATTTCACTTTGGTTTATAGACTAGTAATAGTTATCACCAACCACATGAAAGTTACTGGACTGCTTAGGGAGACACAAGCAAATGACATTTTTTGTACTTTATCTCTTTAAGTGTATTACATGTTTCATCAAGAATGTAAAGCCAGAATTAGCATAAAATCAAAAGAAAGGAAATTCATTGAGTCTGGTCATCTTCAACTGTTTTTTTTTATATTCACTTCTAGTTCCTGTCTGTAAACATATATAGTCTTTTTTTTTCCAGTGAATATTGTTAGATTAGAACTATTTCAAAAGGGACATGCTGCAGCTTTTCTTTGAAATCCATAACTTTTTCTGATTCAGGGATTCAAAGGACATGACTGGAATTGAGCCTCAAAGAGAGAGTCAATAATTGTGCTATTCCAGTAGTTAGTTTTGTGTTGAAGCTATTAAAGTGCTATTTCACCACAGACTGAAGCAGTCTTTATTCATATTCCTAGGTAGGTGCAGAAATACACACGCTTATATTGGGTGGTTTTGTGGCCCTTAAGTAGAAACACTGATTGAACCTTCAGACTTGGTTTCCAGAACTTTCTGAGCCCTAATATTGTAAATCAGTAAATCTGAGAGGTTCATCTTTATTACCCCCTCTAGAATTCATGGAGCCATTCCCAGTGGATCTTGAGCAGTGTGGCCCAGCCTCTGGGAATGGTCCCAGTGGACTCTAGCATGTAGCCACCACGAAGTCTCCCAACATGGCTCCTGGAAAAACCCTCACAATCTAATCAGCCCTGTTGATCCCCAGAAGAATCTGGAGCTTTCAGAGTAGGAGCTGATTCTATGTTAACTCAAGATTTTTGCTTATCTGTTTAATTTACTAAAAGGCCGGCTGTCTGAATCCATAGATGTTCATGGTGTAGTGGCTGGTCCATTGGGCCCAGAATGATCTGGAGTGATTCATCTCTTGGAACTTTGGTTTTCTCATCTGTAAAACTGGGATAATGTTTCTGTGACTTATCTAGGAAAGTGGATAATAGGTACAAGTAAGATAAGTAGAAATATTTTTTTATAAAATTCACCTTACAAACGAACAGTGTGAATATGTAAGAGAGAGACAAAAAAAATCAATTAAAAAGCTATTGTAACAGGAAGAGCAGGGAAGGAATTTCAATAATAACTGTGAGACTGGAAAGGAAGGGAGATCAGGGGAGAAGCAAGATCTGTGGGGTTTGGCTCTGAGAGGTTGTTGGGGAGTTTCCAATGAGATGACAAAGTCTTGGGCCTGATTGTTGCCAGTAACTGAAAAGGACCACGCCAGGGAGTCGAATTTAGGGATTACTGACTCAGATAACAGGGGAGCATCCCGGTAGTGCTACAGAACAGGCATTTGAAAGGAAGAGAAGCTCACGAAAGAAATAAAGCCTGGAAGATGATTTAAGAGTCATTTTCTTACAACTAATAGTTAAAACCATGACTGAAAGGGAACGCATAGGGAGGAAAGTATATTTCTTTTCTTTATGCCAACTTCCCTCCTTGCCAAATATTTAGAGGGACATAAAAAAATAGAAGACAGAGAGGTTATAGTATAAGAAAAATAGTTTTTGTTATCTCAAACCCAAAGTTAGGGAGACATGCCACAAGGAAAATTGTTTTTTAATTAAAAAAATTTTTTTTTGTCTGTGCCACATGGTGTGTGGAATCTTGGTTCCCCAACCAAGGATGGAACCCAGGCTTCCTGCTTTGGGAGCATGGAGTCTTATTCACTGGACTGCAAGAAAGTCCCAGTGATGGATATTATCTTTAAAAAGGAGGAATGGGGAAATGGTCAGTAGTAAATCTTCAGAAGATCTGAGGGCAGCGAGGAAGGAGAAAAAGTAAGTGGCCACTAATGACATATTAGTGGAAGTAAGGACATGTTCTGTCTGTGTAGCTGTCAGTGTCCCTCAAGGGGAGGCACAGGACCATGAGCTTTCTGATTGTAAAGATTGTGCCGTGCAAAGATGTATGTAGTCTCATTTGCTTTCAACCAGTGCCAAAAGGAGGAGGTGGTATTAGTTCCTGCCATTTATTCAGGATCCAGTGAGCATCTGGACCCCTTAGTTAGCACTGATATAATCCTGAATAATCCTATAGTTATCCTTCCTACTTTATAGGTACTGCCACTCTAGGAGGTTAAGTACTTTGCTTGTGGTTCTAAAGCCACTAAGTGATATAGCTAGAAGTGAAAAACCAAGAAGGAACGACTCTGAAGCCACTCAAAATTGGAAGCCATTTCCATTACATACCATGATAATACTTTTTCTTTGGTTGCAACTTCCTGGTCCAACGTCTGTCAACGTTTACGGTTGCAGTGCCCTTCTAACATTATTCCTGCCAAAACAGGTTATGAGAAAGATCTGCAATGGACAAAGTGTGGCATTTTAGAAAGAGTGGTTTGCAGTCCAAAGGCATGATGAATTAAACGTTGCCTGTGTAATTTCATAGATATGGAAGTTATTTGCTGTAAAAAGTTACTTACATTTTGGAAATTTCAGTTATAATCTATTCTGCTTTATTCTTTGGCCATCACTTGTGTGCAAGGTTTTTTTGTTTTTGTTTTTTTTTTTAAAGAATTATAGGTGGATAAGAGCGCAGAAACTTCTTAGGAGAAAATGTTTTGTTTCTTGTAAAAGGAATTTCCAATGGTAAGAACCAGAAAAGCTATTATGTTGCTAGTAGGACAGAAAGACCATTCTCTCTGTATCTAAAACAACCAGATGAAGGAAATAATTTTGTTCATAGGAACAAAAAGATTGTTGATATGAGACAAGTGTCAGTAGTCTTTGACGTGCAGCAATGGCACCAAGGGCTTCAGTCTATCATTTCCATGTCGGTATGTAGCGTCAGTACGTTTATAAAGGGAGGGCTGTGTTCTGCCTCCTATTCTTCATCTGAGTCCTAGCCTAGCTTTGGAAAATGGCTGATTCTCATGATAGGGAGGAAAAATATTCCTTATGAAAAAAGAATAATATCACAAATAAAGGAAGACTATAAACTGCCATGGACTTTGGGAACAAAATTTGCTATGAAATGGTATTTTTGAGATGTCTATACTGTTGTGCTAATTGTCACCAGAATCATTGCTTAAAAGACTGAAAGCAAAGCTCATCTATCTGAAAAATCAATGAAGAAAACAAGCAACCATTAGGAAGTACTAGCTTGAATATGAAAAGCACAAATTGAAAAATGTAAAGTTAGATGAAGCCATTGACCACCTTAACACCCTGCCTTTATGAATATACCCCTGGGTATCATACACAATTTGCAGTTTTCCACCTTTGTGAATGACAGAAAGCTTAGAAACTAAAAATGATTCAAATTTGATATAAGATTCTGCACTCATAAGTACTGATAAGATCCATGGTTCCCAGAAGTGATGGTTGAGGGACCAGGTGCCCCTGGTCAGGCATCAGTCTTAGAGGTATGGATTGCTGCTGTTGCTGCTGCTGCTGCTAAGTCGCTTGAGTCGTGTCCGACTCTGTGCGACCCCATAGACGGCAGCCCACCAGTCTCTGCCACCCCTGGGATTCTCCAGGCAAGAACACTGGAGAATGCAAGAAAGTGAAAAGTGAAAGTGAAGTCGCTCAATCGTGTCCGACTCTTCGCGACCCCATGGACTGTAGCCCACCAGGCTCCTCTGCCCATGGGATTTTCCAGGCAAGAGTACTGAAGTGGGTTGCCATTGCCTTCTCCAACAGGTATGGATTAGCTAACAGGAAATTTGGTAGAGCCACCCAGAAGGAATTAGTGGAAATTGCTTTGCTTGTTTTCTAATAACTTTATTTTAAAAATATTTTTTATTTATTTGACTGTGCTGAGTCTTAGTTGCAGCACACGGATTTTCAGTTTTCACTGTGGCATGCAAAAACTCTTTGTTCTCAGCAGGCGGTAGGGAACTCTATTTCATGTGGGATCCAGTTCCCTGACCAGGGATTGAACCTGGCCCCCTGCATTGGGAGCACATAGTCTTAGCCAGTGGACCGCCAGGGGAGTCCCTCTAATGAACTTTTAAAAAGGCATCTGCACTTTGGAGTTTTCCATTTGTTGAACACTTGAGCTAAATTTCCCTACACATTCATTGCAGTGCATTTTCAAGAGCAATAAAAAATAGGCAGGTTTTGTGTTTTTTTTTTTCCACCAGCTTATTTGAATTACTCTTTTTTGCACCTTTCTAAAGTCATAAGTTGTTTTTTGTCTCAGTAGTGGGTGGTAAATGAATGGGATTGAACAACTTCAGAATGGGACTGGAGGTAAAAACTAGAGCCCTTGAATCCTGGATTAGAATCCAGAGATGCTCAGCAAAAAAGTCTTGTTTCCCAGCAGCTTTATAATCCAAAACATCTGTTTCTATATTTGGCATTGTTCCACTTTTTTATTCTTAAAATTGTTCCCATCTTTCAAAACACTTTAAAAAATAAAGAAGTCCCCATTCTGTCTCCTCTTTCCATTCCCCCACACATGCATTTGTAATTACCTGGTTTAGTCTGTGTGTTTAATCAACTTAAATTGAGACAGTTACCTACATCTGATTTCAATCTGAAGGAGCCATTGAGAACCAGGCAGTTACTGCCTTGTGTCTGCCAAGATGTGACTCTGCCAGGAAACGGATAGGACTTATACCAGGGTATTTCCTAAAGAAGCCACTTGACTCAGATTAGATGTTTAATTTCCTTAAAATATTGTTTTGGGTCTCAGTCTGGGTTCTCTAGTTGGGATTTTCTGATGTAAGTTAGGAATTTCACTTATTTCTGAGTTTGTTCCAGGATCCAGCTGGCATTATGCGAAATGCCTAAAGCTCAAGGAAGTAAACCACCCTGAGTGCTGAGTGTCATACCTCGCTGCTCTGGAGGATGGACAGGCCCATGTTTGTTCAGGTCTTTGTGGCACCATAGTCCATGCGATAAGATTGAGTTAATTTTCAGAAAGAAGGGCTTCTGGTTATGGTCATGAAGCCTCTGATCAGAGGTACATATTTTTTGAGATATTTTCCCAGGAAAATTAAACTGCAGTAGAAAAAAATTACTTTGTTCTGGTATTGACTGTTAATTGTAATTCCATTTTTATTTATAACATTAGCATAGAAATCAAACTTCTAGATTTCCTTAGATATGTTCACTTGCAACACCTTCTACTGGCCAGACTTTGAGATCTTAAAGTTTTTATTTTTTCCTCTTCATCGGGCTGTCATTTCTGAGTGGTAAAGAAATATGAACACAGGACTGAGCTCTTTATAAAAGTTTTATGCTATCGTTCTTGAGTTTATAGGCTTCAAGGACTTGAAAGACTCTAAGAGCCCTTTATTTGTTAGCCAAATTAGGACGAATGCTAAAATTTCCTTAGCATATTTTGCACAGTGGTAAAAGCATACAGTCCAGGGTGATGAGCTGACATTCCACTGGGGCATTTTTAACAGGCTTATGAGCCCACCTGAACCCAAACCACCAGCATGCTGAAAGCAAAAATAATCGCAGGAAGCACAGTGGGGAGATTTTTTCATATCCACATAGATCGGGGCTTTAAAAAGCTATATTTTAATTGTGATAACAGCCACATGCTTTCAGCTGGTTGGGGTTACCAGATTACAGTCAGAGGTTTGTTTGGCAAGAAAATAAAACCAAGGAAGATAAAGAATAAAATGACGAACGGTACAGAGCTAAGATTGCTTGATACAACATTGCACAATGGATGGTCTTGCCAAAGGAGGCACAAACATTTCAAGGAGGCTTCCTGAGTTTCCCCCCCTCCTAGAAGGGCCCTTATGGCACTGTCATCGTCAGTGTGGTTCCCGAAGCTCCCTCATTTCCCAGGATCTTCCCAGGCAGGGGCTTTTCTGTCTCTAGTGAGCCTGTGCCCAGCTTCATGGTGTGTTTATCTCAGAGGCAGCCTCATTTCTGCTTTTCTCACTTCTTGGAAAACACCCGTGGAGACTGGCAGTATTCTTGCTAGGGTGCTAGAACTCACTAGAGTTTTCAGTTTCCTCTGCTTTTCTGACTCCTCAGAGCTGCTGAGGTACAAATGAGCTTCAAAGGAACTCCATCAGCCGGAAAGCAGTATATGAAAATTGAAATGTTGTTTACCCAGTTTTAGTATTTCTGGTTTTTCAAAGCCAAATTAGGTGATCTGATTTATTGATTTCACAAATATTTATTGAGCACCTACTATATATATATATATATATATATCAGGTACTGGGTGCTTAGAATATATCAGAGAAAAAACAAACCAAGGATCCAATCTTGAGGGAGCTGAAGTTACAGGGGATTGTTTTGAGACTTTCCTACCATTTGGTTTTCAGGTACAGTAAATAACTAATTGCAGTGGGGGAGAACTGAATGCGTGCCCCAATCTTTCTGGTCTGTGCTGGAGCAGGGAATAAAATTCTCTGTCTAGTCCATTATATTCCTTTGAATCTAATAGTTCAGTTCGGTTGCTTAGTTGAGTCCAACTCTTTGCAACCCCATGGACTGCAGCACGCCAGACCTCCCTGTCCATCACCAACTCCCAGAGCTTGCTCAAACTCATGTCCATCAAGTCAGTGATGTCATCCAACCATCTCATCTTCTGTCGTCCCCAGATCATTCTCATAGTTCCTTTGTGGTTCCTGTTACTGTCTAGAAAGAAGCTTCTCCAGGACTGGTGTCTTTGTATCTTTCCATGGTGGTATTCTCATTAGGAGAGGAAAAAATTCAGTTGTACCAATTGTTAGTATGGATGAACAGAAAATTTATATGTGAGGATACTAAACCTAACAAGAAGGAATTTTACAGTGAAAATGGGAAAGAGTTTCAACCAGTTTGTGTAGCTGTCTTAAGAGTTTTTGAAGTCTGGGCAGTCACCACACCAAAGCCAACATCTCCAGTGTGTTCAGTGTGTGTACAAATACACACATGGATTTTTCATTCTCACCGTTCTTAAAAGTAAGGGGTGGGGGCATTCCTGCCTAGTTTCTTTCTCAGAGTTTGACCTGGTCCAGGTACTAATTGGAGATGTCACCCTTTTCTGCCTCCTCCCATAGAGTTGCTGGAATTGCGGCCGTAAAGCCAGCGAGACCTGCAGTGGCTGTAACACAGCCCGATACTGTGGCTCCTTTTGCCAGCACAAAGACTGGGAGAAGCACCACCACATCTGTGGACAGACCCTGCAGGCCCAGCAGCAGGGGGACACACCTGCCGTCAGCTCCTCCGTCACGCCCAACAGTGGGGCCGGGAGCCCCATGGACACACCACCAGCGGCCACCCCCAGGTCGACCACCCCAGGGACCCCTTCCACCATAGAGACGACACCTCGCTAGACGTGCACTCAGAACTGTCGGAGGAAAGACAACACAACCAACACGAAACCAATTCCTCATCCTCAGATGCTCAAAGTTGTTTTTTTTTCCTTTTTTTGTTTTGTTTTGTTTTGTTTGTTTATAGACGAACTATCCTGTTTCAGTACTTTCAGCAAGAGAGAACCTAACTGTATCTTGAGGCGATCGTAAAACAGAAGGCCAGTAACGGGTCATAATGACTTATTGTGGATAACAAAGATTTCTTTTCCTTAGAGAACTGAAAAGAGAGCAGAGAATATAACATGAAATGATAGATTTGACCTCCTCCCTGTTATTTTCCAGTAGCTGGGATTTTAAACTAGATGACCTCATTAACCGATGCTTTACCAAACAGCAAACCAAGAGATTGCTAATTGCTGTTGAAAGCAAAAATGCTAATATTAAGTCACAATGTTCTTTATATCCAATAACGGAAAAAAAAAAAAGAGGAAAACCCTCAAGGGCATGAGCATTGGCTACAGCAGTAGACATTTTAACAAGAAGATGAATGGCGTCCGTGGGTTGCTAACTGAACTTTGAAGACCCGCTACATAACGCGCAGATGTGTAGCATATTGGAAGGAGACACAAATGTTCGGGGTTTTTTTCCTGTTTCTGAAAAGAAATAATAATATCCAGGTCAACAGAAGGAAAGATGAAAGATGATTTTGCAGTGGGATATGTGAACACAACAGCAAGAAAAAAATGCCATAACACAAAAGGCTCCTTTATATATATATATATTTTTATATATATATATATATAAGTATATATACACACACACACAGAAGTCAGAGACTCAGCCTGCAGTTATTAGCACCCTGGCAGCTTTGACACCAGCCAGCTGCTCTAAACAACCCTCAACGTTTCTTCACTTTTGCAAGGTTCCACAGAGC